>NW_026267246.1:234901-236812 GCF_000697945.3 Frankliniella occidentalis | reverse complement strand
GGGGGGGCTTCCAAATTGAACAAACGCGCTCCGCGGCGGCGCGTCACGTCTTTGGCCGGCGCGGCAGCACGCGCCAAACGGGCCTAGCCCACGGCAGGCGGTGCCGCCCGCAGCGCTGCCGCCGGTGTGATTTGATGATGATTATTTTTTTATTTTTTCCCCCCAGCATCATTTTGATTAGACGTCAGATTATTTCGTGCGGTGGGCGGGGCACGGCGCCGCGGCGCGGTCCGCGGCGGCCATTTCCGCAGCGCCTCGCCCGCCGTCTCTCGACGCTGTTAGCACCTTCTCTTCCTCTCGCGCCGTTTGTTGTTCGCTGGCGTGTCGTGAGTGTTATTATTTTTATTTATTTTTTTCGGAGCGGGTACTGGCAAGGCGTTGCGCAGGCCGGTAGCCAGCAGGCGGGCTGTGGCGTGGCGTAGTGCCATGGCGCTGCAGCAGGACAGGCCTCCAACACACGGCAGCGGCACTGCTTTGGACAATTTAGCACTTAGTTTCGTGTGTTTTATTATTCAAGTCATTTGAGTGACATTTCTTTCTCCCGGTCCTTTCAAGTCGTGTCATTTCTCTCTGCACTTTAAATCTCCTGGTTCAGGGTGGGACGGGTGTTAAAAAAGCCATACTATAATCTGGCTTACATATACTCGCACGGGGCCACAAAGGCGCCGTGCTGAGAGTCTGTATACTGTAAATTCGGGGTGTCCAGCAGAGGTAGGCGACAAAGTCGCCTGACCTGCAGAACTAGGCGACTATCTGCTGGACACCTTCTGGCTCGTCTTCTGGTCTTTCGGGTAATTGCATTGTATGAGTGCATAGGCATTCCACCCATTGTGCCCTTGCAATTACCCGGACCCGGAAGAATAGAAGGTGTACAGCATGTAGTCGACATAAGTCGCCTAGTTTGGCGGGTCAGGCAACTTTGTCGCCTACCTGCTGGACACTCCAGGCAAGCCTGCCATGCAACACCTGCACACCGGTACAGTGTACAACCATTGCTGACCAGATTTTTTTCTGCAGCAAAAGTGCAGTACGGCCTACGACACACCCTACCCCTACCCTCTACATAATTTTTGTACGCTTTTTGTTTGCAAATAACGTCGTAGCGAGGAATAGCAAAACACGTTTTCTGGACGTGCCCAAGAAATGTGCGCACAAATGCAGCAACAAAAAAGCGTGGCCCAGTGCCCCGCGCGCCGTCCGCTCGCCCAGCTGCTGTGACGCGCTGGCCGCATGGCGCGCGAGCTCTTGCACTCGCACGCAAGAAACGAGAAAGATCGGGAAAAAAGTAGCGTATGGTTTGTGCCATGGAAGAAAAATAAACATACTTATTACCGTGTGAAAAAAAAATCCCCTAAAAATTCAGAACATATTCTGTGATTTAATTTACAATTTAAAAATCATGTTGTACATTTACGACACTCCATTTCTTGCTTGTCAATAAATTCAAATTCGATATGTAATGCTTGTGATTCTCCAATTGCAAATTGTAATTTTACAACACCGTTCGTTGGAAAGGAACACACCACACTCCTCTGTTATCGCTCAAACGCATCTTTGACGAATTCACGCCACATTCTTCACGCCATTTAGTGCTATGTAATTGCCAACTAAACTCACCGCGCCCCAAACTTGTTCACCCACACAAGCCATACCCCGCCCACCTGGTTTGGGCGTTAATGAAAGTGGAAGTGGTTCGGGCCCCGCCTCGTCAGCTCCCCCGCTCCCCCCTCCCCTCCAGCGCTGCCCCCTAGAGACCCCCTCCTACGCCCGCCGCCGCTGGCGCCACCGTGTTACCGGGGCTGACATAACAGAGGTATATACGCTGCTGCTGTGCTGTTCGGATCCGGTCGGGTGAAAGGTCACGGGCGCCCCCTCACCCCTTCTCCTTGCTGTCCCCCGGGGGAGGGGGGT
>NW_026267246.1:230031-231841 GCF_000697945.3 Frankliniella occidentalis | reverse complement strand
GCGGCGCGGGCGGCTTGCGTTCGGCCCCGTAGCGTCGCTCGTAGGCGACTGCCCATGATACCGAAAGTGGGGTCTCACAGGAAATTGAACGGGCTTTCCAATGAGCCCACTCTCAAGCAAATCAAAGGTGTCATACTTGGCCAAAATCCGATTCTGAAACTAAAAATCGAGTTTTCGGTACGTCGCGTGATTATTTTCGGAAAATGGACAAGCGCATTCGAAAGAGGGCCAGTTCTTACCCCTTAGGACGTCGATCGTTTGAAAAAAGATGAATCGTGGCGTTCGCTAGATCGAGTAGAGTGCGCAGTGGCGGGAAAACTTTGACCCCCGATAAGTAGGCAACCCGTCGCGCAAGGTCGAAATGCTCTTGCAGGTGGTCATCGGACCACTCAAGGAACGTATCCACCAAGTTTCGTCAAAACTTTTTTTTGTTGGGGGTACGTTTGGCATGGAATGACCCAGCTTTTCTCAGATTCGTTCGTCACAGTTCTGGAGGTTGGCGCCTGCGAAAGCCAGCGTAGGCAACCCAGCAGTGCACGTGTGCTTTGCAGGAAAGACGTTGCCTACCGATCAGGCGCTAAGAGAGCTTCCATTAGCTGAACTGGGCAGTTTAGGAACGGCAAAAGGCGGACGTACTTTCTGGATGATCCCTAATTTGTAGCGAAGTTGAAGTTTGTGGTGTTTGCAATTTGCGTAACGTTTGTAATGTTTGCAACGTTCGTAACGTTTACAACGTTCGTAATTTTTGTAACGTTTGCAACGTTAGTAACGTTCGCATTGGAGAGTAAGTCGGTCAGGCCGTTTGCTGACGCGTGGGCCGCGGGTCCGGCGCACGACGCCCCGGAAGCGGCTGGCCGGGCCGGGCCGCACGGCCAACGCTGTGCTGTGCGAAGTGTGGGGGCGGCGCTTTGATTTGCAGGCCGTCTCCACTTTCCCCGGCCGCCGGCAGAGACACCATCAGCCGCCATATGGTGTGTCACTTTCCTTCTCAATAGTCTCCATACTGCGGCGAGGGAGACGGAGCAGCAGGAGGAATGGAAGGTGGCGGCGTGGTGACTTGTGGCGTGGCGTGCAATATAAAAGTCAATCCCCTTTCACTACTGCCCGGACGCACCGACAAGAGGTCGTGAGAAACTCATTTAACCGCCCAACACAAACGCGCGTCCTCGCCGCGAGCAGTAGGACCCCGCGAGGGAGTCGCTCGTTATCGCTGGCCGTCGATAATCAGTCGATCTTCATCGATCGTCACATCCATTGATGGCGAATTGTCACTGCCCAGTTTCGTCACCTTGGAACCCCGTCGCCACCGTCGTCACGTTGGTTGACGGCCCCCTAGGAGAAAATGGGGGGCCGTCGGCGCTCGTCTCCTCGGCCCAAATATAAAAGAACTCTCATACTGCGCGCCGTTTTACCGCCTTCCTTCCCAAAATACATATTGGCCAGCGGGAGGCCTCGGGAGGCTCCTTCGCCGCGGCTGGCGCGGGGAATGCCTGTTCCTCATGTCCCGCTCGCCCCCCCCCCTCCCCTTCCCTGCCTCCTACCCCAGAGGACGAAAAACTCGGTCGGTGGTAGTACGTTCGAGCGTAGGGGCACCCCCCTGCTAGCCCCAACCCCCTCACACAAAAAAAATAACACTCTAAAATAAAAAGGTTGAAAACATGTAGCCAGCCGCCGCGGCGGGGCCTGAAATTCTTCATACTTTGCAAGAAATTCGTGTGCGGCGAGCGCGGGGGCGCGCGGGGGTCGCCCGGGGCGCGCCATGTCACCGTGGCGCCCCGTGCGGCCGGGCTGCGGAATGTGGCGGGAGGGA
>NW_026267246.1:228578-229981 GCF_000697945.3 Frankliniella occidentalis | reverse complement strand
GGGGGGGGGAGGCAGACCTCTGTAGCAGAGAGGAGAGAAGGGAGATGCAATCGCGGTGTCCGGCCGGCCGGCGTGCTGCCCGGCGTGCAGTGGAGGGAGTGCAGGCGGGAGGCGGGCGGGGCACCCGGTCAGTTTGCCTTTTAATTCAAGGACGCCCGCCGCCGCGCCCGCCGCCGCGCCGCACCCGACTCATCTGCTCGGCTCGGCGTCTCGGTTCGGCTCGGCGTGTTGTGCCGGTAGAACCGGTAGTTGGGCCCCCGTGTGTGTTGCATCCCATCGCACCTTATTTGGCCATGTCTCTCTCCATCTTTGTCTCTCCGTCTTGTCTCCGTCTCCATATCTCTGTCCTTCTCTCTCCCTTCTCTCTCTTCCCCCTCTCCGTCTCTTTCCCTCTCTCTTTCCCTCTCTCTTTCCCTCTCCTGCCTGATGGCTTTGACAACCCGTGGGGGCGGACGGCGACGGGTTACGATTAGGAAAGAGTGAGAGGGAGGGAAGGGGCCGTTCGCTGTCTCAAACGGTCCGGAATTATATATTATTTTTTTCTCCCGCCGCATCCCATTCCGTACTTTCTTGTGATTTCTGCGCTCTCGCAAACTAAGCACGATGCTGCAGTGCTGCTTGCTGCGCGCGTGGCTCGTAAAAACCATAGAAAAGACAATGATTCTTTTTTTTTCTCTCTTCTTTTTTGGACCCGGCAAGCAGGAAGGTCCTCCCCCTCCCCCCTTTCCTTTGCCCTTAGACGGAGTGAGAGGCAAGGACGAGGGCCTGGGAGGGGCCCCAGAGGACCTTCCCCTCGCGAATGGCTGGCGGCGCTGTTCGCGACACGTGGATAGTGGAAAGGCTATAGTGACCAAAATGGCAAAGCAGGTTGGCCGCTGTGCAGGCAAACTGCAAACACTGAAGTCCGCTGAAAAAGTGCACAAAGATGCACTTGTAATGTCTAAATACGGCCGTTATGAAACTCCTTATCACTGCTGTGTATGTGTGTTTGTTACGTTTTATAAAAATGCTTTACTACTATGTGATAGTGTGGCGCGCCGCAGCGTATGTGGTTTATTTATTGTGCCAACATTTGTCCATAAATCGACCGTAGCAGAGCGGACACGCGAAGCTTGTCGCCGCGGCGAGTAGGTGTGTGTGTGTGTGTGTGAGTGAGTGTGACTGTGTGGGCGGAGGTCTGCCTTGCTGCGCCTCACGCTGTGCCCCGCCACGAAGTGCATGTCCGCGGTCCGCGACACACGGCTCCGAGCACGCCATGGGTCCGCGTGGACCCCGCTGGGGCTCGCGCTTGGGCTCGCGCTTGGGCTCGCGCTGGCGGGGTCATGTCTCGTGTCGTGTCGGTATCGTGGTGCCGCGCGGCCGGCGGGGCCTGCTGGAGTGATGGCCATCGCCCGGAGCGCCGC
>NW_026267246.1:218706-219108 GCF_000697945.3 Frankliniella occidentalis | reverse complement strand
CCCCCCCTCCCCACTTCGCCCCGCTCCCGGCCTCGCGCTGTGGTTGCCGCGGCAAGAACACTGACGACGCGGCCCGGCCGCATATGCGACGACAACACAGACGGGCCTCTTCTTGGTCGCGCCCCCGACTTCCTACCAGCGGCGTAGCACGGGCGCGCTAGAGAAAGGCCTGAGCTCACCACAACGTCCAGAATTCAGTTAACGTTTGTAACGTTCGTGTAGTTTGTAGTGTTTGCAACGTGCGTAACGTTTGTAATGTTTGTTGTAACGGTCGTATAGGGGATGGTCCAAAAAGTTCACAGTCCACAGCTGGGTCATTCCATGCCAAACGTACCCCCAACAAAAAAAAGTTTTGACGAAACTTGGTGGATACGTTCCTTGAGTGGTCCGATGACCACCTGC
>NW_026267246.1:216498-216909 GCF_000697945.3 Frankliniella occidentalis | reverse complement strand
CCCCCCTCTTGCAACACACCTGGCCGCCCCCCCCCTTCCCCCCGCAGGTCATTGCGCCTCAGACACCGCAGCTAAAGCGCAGCGCGCGATGTGGGGCCTGCTAAATATAGGCCGACATGCTAACGCGCTCGGCTCGCACACGCGCATGCGCGCTGGCACCCGCGCCGACGAGAGCGTGCGGCTGGCGTGCGGCGCGCCGCACAGCTCTGGCGCTACACGTTTGATTGACATCAGGACGTTCACACACTCGCGCAGTCTCACAAATTCGCGCGCTCGCCTACACTCTTCATGTTGCTCTCGTGCGCTCGTTTGTTTGCTTTGAGATGCAAATTTTCTTTTTCGCGGAGCGAGCGAAGTGAGTGGAACGCCCGCGACGGGCGCCCCCGCGCCGTCAGTCACCGCGGGCGCGGC
>NW_026267246.1:214182-216448 GCF_000697945.3 Frankliniella occidentalis | reverse complement strand
CGCCCTGCCCGCCCCCGAGGATGCGCCCGGAAGCGGAAGGCCCTGGACCCCGCACCCTCCTCCCTTCTGGTGGCGCCGCCGGCCAGTCGCGAGGCACAGTTCGATTGTAGATGAGGATGGTGGAGGCGCTCGTCGCTACGGTTGTAGTAACCCGGCCGCCCCGACAGCCGCTGCAGGTGGGTGCGTCGGCCGCACCACGGCCCACTCGTGCTGCAAGTCCAGGACGCGGCGTTGTCACCGCGCTTACATTGGCAGCTCTGGATAAGATCGCGCTTGCCGTGCTGGTGGTAGTACTGGAACGTGCTGCTGCTGCTTTATTGGCGGTCGCTTATCGACAAGTCCTGGGCGGGGCGGGGCGGGGCGGGACGGGGCGCGGCGGGGTCGTGTACTCCGGTGGGGCTCACTCGCTGGTGTGGCATGTCGATCACATCGCGGAGCCCCTTATCGGATGCACCGAGGCCCAGCAGGCCGGCCCAGCCCGGGCTGTTGCGCGGGGTATCTCTCGCTGCTGGGGCGTGGCGCGGCGCGGCGGGGGCCTGGTGCAAGAGCCGCTCGAGGTGCTCGTCGCCCACGTGCTGGCGCGGGCCTCGGGTCAGCGACCCCTCTCGCTCCCCGCCCCGGCCGACACCGGCTCGCACAGAGTCCTTAGTGTGCATAATACCGTTGTGTGAAATTGAAACTGCCGCGCTGCGCTGCGCCCGCTCGGTGACGAGCGCGCGCGGTATTGTCGTTGTCGTCGCCGACGGAGCGCTCTTTTCGAACAAGCTGTCGTTAAAAGCCTCGCTGCCGTCCGAGACGAAGACGCCAGTAAGTGTTTTCTGGCCCCGCCCTCTCTGGAGCCCTCCATTGAGTCCCGCGCCGCCGCCGGGGGCCTGCAGTTTACGCGCGCGTTATTGTCGATAACTTTTGGCGCTCGAAAGTCGCTCCGTCCGTCCCGCCCTTCGCTCTCCGCGGAGCCCGCCGCGCCGCTTTTGTAATTGGTCGGATCCGAGTTATTGCGAGCGCCGCGCCGGTCGCTCCCATGGGCAGCCTATGGCCCGTGGAATGGAGCCGCCGGCCCGCCCTTTGGCGCGAGGGACAATAACGAGAGAGAGAGAGAGAGAGAGAGAGAGAGAGAGAGAGAGAGAGAGAGAGAGTCACAGACGGCGAGCGAGGGGATGCGGCGCGGGGAGAAAGATGGCTCCGTTTGTCTTAGTTAGGCCCTCCTTCTTCTTTAGGAATTAGCGCTGCTGGCGCTGCTGCGCGCGGGGCGGGGTGGGAGGGGCGGGCCGGCAGCCCATGTACAGAAGCCCCCGGCTGCTGCTGCTGCGCGCGATGGCAGCCGGTAGCAACTCCCTACGGCCGGGCTGACACACTGTCTCGGCCGCGCCGCTGGGCCGGGGCGGCGCCCGCGCGCGCTGCAGCTCTCTTTTCTATTTGTCATATCTCCTGTACCAGACCTTCTTTTAACAAAGCGCCTTATGGCGCTAGAAAGAGAAAAGAACGAGGAATCTAATGATATAAATAAAAGTCACTGAATCGAACCGGAAACATTTTAAAATGCGAGTTGAACGCGACCTACGGGGTCCGAAGACGTGACAGGGCACCCTATTTTCATTTTTTTCGAGGTTAAAAACGCTTTTAACCCGCCTACCACCAGTGAATCAAATGTTCTACAGATTATGCCGAATCAGAATAGCAAGGTGCGATTTTTCTATACTCACCTCGAAATGAGAGAATGCGATAAACTTGAAGTGGGCAAGATGGCCGCCGGAGCGTCCTCTGTTTTCAGATTGAAAAATAAAATATTTCTGTTGTTTCAGCGGTCTGACGTCTTAGCCTACGCCATGCTTTGGTTCTTGCAGTTTCCAAAACAGTTTTCACATTTGCAAAACGTTGAAGGATTGCTGAGATCTCGATGGATCCAATTTGCAATGCACGACCCGCCCGGAAACACCATATTTCGTAGAAACATGTCATTCGCGAAATATTGTACGTACGGACTTCAAACATGTCATAACATGTTTCTGAGACATTCACAGTTTATAATTTAGCACTTTTGCCACCTGAAATGTGTTTAGAATGATTAAATTCACGATATTTCGTCGTGCAACCCGAACTTCTTGACCGCTGGATTTCTCATACCTGGAGGGCCGTTCAAACCGCTTGACGAGCCGCAGGACGAAATATCGTGAATTTAGTCGTTCTAAACACATTTCAGGTGGCAAAAGTGCTAAATTATAAACTGTGAATGTCTCAGAAACATGTTATGACATGTTTGAAGTCC
>NW_026267246.1:198676-202945 GCF_000697945.3 Frankliniella occidentalis | reverse complement strand
TCGCGCCACCGCCCCGCCCGCCCCCGCCTGCCCCGCCATGAACCGAAGAGTCCATTATTTTTCATTAGAAGTGCGACGACGCCGGGCTCTGACCCGACGCCGGCTGGCTGCCCTGCTGCCAGGAGGGCGGCGGCCGGAAGAGCGTTAAAAGGGGTGGCCCTGGCTGGCTGGGCCCCGTCGTCGTCTTGGGGCTGACTGCGAGGGACGCCGCCGCCGACGACGACGTCGACCTCCGCTCCGTCGAATTCCAGCAGGGGGAGATCGAGGATGTCATGTAGCTGACTGGACTTGCTCGAAGATGTCGGCGGGCTGGTTACGCCAACATCGTTGGCCTTCCCGTATTGCGTCTATAACTTGTCCTAGAGTGTGTGGTCTGATCTCCCCGTCGTCCAAATTTCTAATCCGCGTGTTGCATGTTGTGTGTGTTGCAGGTAAGCGGATAAATACGACCCGACTTTCCCGCGCGAGCGAGGCCGAGTGGCTCTCCTGGTTCGGGTGAGTGCCTGCAGGAGGAGTCCGGCCACTCCGGGACGAGCTTCGGGTTTGGCTCGGTTTGGCTAGGTGGGCAGCAGCCCGGGCTCGACTGGGGCGTATGCTCCCTTTTGTGTTTGTCCCAATTTATTGCAGCGGGTAATCTCTCTGACCAACCAGGCGGGTGGGACCGCCCAGGTTGCACAGTGTCTGGCGTGCTAGCTCACTCGGTGTTTTATGGCACAAGTAGATTATCAGGCAGCCTGCTGCCCGCCCGGGCCGCGCGCTGCCGGAGCTGCTGGAAAATAAAATGCTTCGGAATATAATGGCTGGGCCTGGCTCCCTATGCTCCAGCGGGCTTCAGCCGGCTCCGGCGAGGGCCTGGAGCAGCGGAGCGCGGGGCTGCAGTGAGTGATCCGTTCAAGGCGGTTGACTATCGAGACGGAATGGCTGCCGCCGCCACCGTCGAGTGGGCGATTCGATGCGCCTCCCACACCAACACGCGCCAACGACCATAGGCGAAGTTTTTGAAAGGGAAGTCCGGACGTTACTCAAAACAATAACATTTTAGCTGTCCTAAAAGGCGAAGTGCACTGGAAACCTGAGTGTCGCATGCCCTGCAGATTTGAATGTAGGGTGGCTATAAACCACACATTAATTTCCAACGTGCCTTTCACCCCTTGGCCGTGTTTCCTTTTGATATTTTCATGAAGTATATTTAAGTTGTTTTCTTTTGGTATTTGCATTTTTAAAATGCCGTCGGGAAGGAAGGCATCGCTGGCCGGCGCTGCGCGCAGCATACGCGCTCCGGGAGAGAGAATGGGTTATTTTTACACTCGACGATCTCGTGTCACTGCTGAGCGCCGCCGCTCCGTCCTCTCTGACACCGCATTGTCCGTCCCGGGGCGGGGTGGGGCGGGGTGTGGTCGCTGCGTTGATCGCTCGGTGGAACGTGGAGCGCGTGGGTCGCGGGTACCGTTCGTGGCCCGGCTGGGCCTGCCTCTGTGTTGTGCAGCCTGCAGCAGGACAGCATCGCCTTGTTCTATACGTCAAGCAGTCGTACAGCACGCTGGCTGTCGCTGTGTGGCCCCTTGAGCAATTACCTCCAATTACGACGTCGACGAGTAATTTTCCTCATATTTAAGCTCGTGTATTTGCCGAGGGGACTGGGCTGGACTGACCCCGAGGCTGGCGTGGTACAGCACGCCTCGGCGGCCGCGATCCGCCTCCGTCCTCACATTAGGGTACAGTACAGCAGTACAGTACAGTACAGTCGGCCGAGCCATTGTCGCGCCGGCGATCACTTTCCATCGGGCGCGTCAGGTCGAGAGCCGTGGTCGTCCTACACTGCGGCGCTTCCTCCTCCGGTAGACCACGGCCCCACGGCCCCCGCTCCGCCCTCGCCTCCGCCCCCGCCCTTACGCCCATAAAGCTGGCCGCGAAGAAGAAAGTGAATGTTGTTAATGCTGTTAATGAGACTCGCTGGCCGCTGATCATCGGGGCAGCCAACCGCGCCGGCACCTCGGCACCCGGAATCCTTCCTGCAGTTTTCGTCGCGGTTCTTGTTGGTTGTTGTTGTTGATGTTGTATTATGCAGCAGCAGGACTGCGGTTGAGTAAGCGGAACGCGGCCAAGCTGTTATGATTAGCACTAGTATTGTTCTTATTTCCCGGCGGAGCACGCACTAGGCGGGGTCGTGCACCAACTAATTACATCACTGTGAAGCAACGCTGACGATCAAGTTAACGGCTTGGGAAAAAAAATACGTACACGAGGATAACTTCATACTGGTCGCTCAAAAAACTTTGGACTGTTTTGAAATATTTTTTTTCTTGTATAAAATGTACCCCAGCCCCCGAAATGACGTACTTTGTTTTGGACCAACCTCAACCTCTCTGTTCCTGCTGAAAGCTGCAGAGCAGGCATGCTGGTGTGAGATTCGACGCGCTCCAAGCTCAGAGCTCAATCATGGCCTAACGACTCCTGGTGCCGATGCCACCACCACCACCATCACCACCAACGCGCCACCCCAGCGAGGGAGGGAGAGGGAGGAGGGGGAGGCGCCAAATACTTTTCACCCCCATGCCATAAAATGGGGCGCGCGTTATCGCGATTAACAAGGTCCGGCCGCGTTGCGTGTGTGTGTGTGTGTGTGTGAGTGAGAAAGAGAGAGGGAGAGAGGGGGGTGGGGTCATCAGCCGAGTCCGCGGAACGTTTAAACGTTATTCGATGAAAACGGGAGGAATGCATGGCAGGAGGGCTGATTGCCGTTGAAAAAGAGCGAGATATAAATTCGTAGTTGATGGGAGATACTTTTCATTTTGCTGCTGTGAGAGTATGTGAGGGAGGGTGGGTGTAGGGTGGGTGGAGTGAGGATTGCGGGACATCCGTGTTTGTCTGTGTGTGTGTGTGTGTGTGTGTGAGTGACTTGACGGATGTCACTGGGAAGCTCTACTACTCGTCTCATTGGTTTCAAGTGGAGGAGGGGAGTGAGTTGGAGAGAGAGAGAGAGAGAGAGAAGGTTGGGGGGGGGGGCACCACTGGGGCAGACCGGACATAAGAGAGAAGGAAGGAGGGGAGAGGTGTGGGCAGTGGACCGGACCTGGGCCATCATCATCCATTACACGGCCACTCCGCCCCGCCCCGCCCCGCTACGCCGCGCGCTACCAGCAGCCTCACCCACGCGCAGCGTGACACGGCGGCCAAGGCGTAGCCCTGGCATAGACCCGCGAGAGCCCCTACTGACTGCCGTCTGGAAATATGGGTCGCCGAGCGCGTGGCGTGGCGGGGCGGGGCGGCGCTCGGCATTTCAAACTGCTCGGTGACGGCCGGCTATCTCTGCCGGCTGCCGGTGCGTACGGCTGGCTCCCGCCTGACCATGGACAACAAGCGGCGCTGGGGCAGCTGTGCGTGCGCGGCGTGCGCCCGGCTCGACCCACACGGGCCAGCTGCTGCAGACTGGCGATCTCTATCTCGCGCGGTCGCGGTCGGTCGAAAATGGGAATCGGGAGATATCAACATGCAGCAGCACGCAATCTGCATATTTTTTAGGGGGTTGTTATTAGGGTTTAAATTATCGCACACAAAATGTTGTACTTCTCATTATCAGTTGACGAACGCGGTCACGCAAGTTTTCTTACAACTACTTTAATCTTCCTAACAACACCTTATTGCTTTGTAGAAGTATAAGGGGAAGGGGGCAGTTGCCAAGTTCTCCACCAAATGCTGAAAAAATAAAACCCTTTTCTCGACCCCCGCTTACATGAGCGTCGTCGTCGACGCAAGGAAACTGTCACCTCGCCAACCGTCTTGGACACAGGAAGAGCGGCGGGAGCGGGCGCAGCTCACCGTGTTGCGTCGTGTTGCAAAGCCTTGCCTGGAGGGTCATGGAGAGAGGAGAGGGGCGGAGGCAGCGGAGGAAGCTCGTTTGCGTCGGACTGATGAACGCTGGCCGATGGTGACGCGCGAGTTAATGAGTGTTGTAGAGCGGCAGCAGCGGGGCGTCAGCTTTCCAGGGCGTGGCGTGGCGCTGTACGTTATGGCGCGGTGGCGGGGTGGGGCGGGGAGCAGGGGCGAGCGACGTACGAAATTTAATCGCCTGGCCACACTGCTGCGCTGGAGCAGCGCGTCGCGACAGCAGCAACAACACCAACGACAAGCAGCATCAGAGCCAGAGCAGCAGCAGCAGCAGAGCAGCAGCAGCAGCAGCAGAGCAGCAGGAGCAGCGGCAGCAGCAGGAGCAGCAGGAGCAGCGGGAGCAGCGGGAGCAGCGGGAGCAGCGGGAGCAGCGGGAGCAGC
>NW_026267246.1:196296-198626 GCF_000697945.3 Frankliniella occidentalis | reverse complement strand
TTTTAACCTCGAAAAAAATGAAAATAGGGTGCCCTGTCACGTCTTCGGACCCCGTGGGTCGCGTTCAACTCGCATTTTAAAATGTTTCCGGTTCGATTCAGTGACTTTTATTTATATCATTAGATTCCTCGTTCTTTTCTCTTTCTAGCGCCATAAGGCGCTTTGTTAAAAGGAGGTCTGGTGCAGGAGATATGACAAATAGAAAAGAGAGCTGCAGCGCGCGCGGGCGCCGCCCCGGCCCAGCGGCGCGGCCGAGACAGTGTGTCAGCCCGGCCGTAGGGAGTTGCTACCGGCTGGCGATGGTAAATGGCAAAGCGATCAATAACGGATTTCGTACGGAACGGCGATGCATACCGTATTTTTCTTCCGTGCATTAGGGGCGCGGCATTTCGCGAGTTTGTTTTTGCGAGTCTACCAGTCCACCTAGCCTAGCAGGCGCTTTGTTTAGGGCTCGAGGACGGGGGTGGGTGCCGGAGCCCCATACCACTGGACCGACCCCGCACCAAACGACGACTGCGCTGCGCTACTACCACTACACCATGATGAAGCGACACATAAAAGAAGTGAGTCGCGCAGCACGGTGCATCACATTCGTGATTAAAGCTCGCTCTTTTTATTATTTTTTTGTTTTTCGACTCCTCCTCTTATTTTTTGTTGTATAACGACTGCTGCTGCTGCTGCCGCCGTTGCCCGGTGACCCAGTATCGCAGCCGGAGCAACTGACCTGTAAAGCGCCACACACACAGCCTCCCTCTCATCCCCTGCTGCTGGCCCCCAGGAGACAAAAGCCCTGCTTCCCGACCGGTGCACGGCGGGGCGGGGCGGGGCGGGGCGGCACAACAACACATACTCATATCCCAAAGATAAGCACCCCGCCCGAGAGCGCAGGGCGCGCGAGGCTCTGCGACAATTCGACATGCAGCGGCAGCAGCAGCAGTGGCTGTGACAATGCCGTACCAAGTGTACGAATGTGTGTGTGTGTGTGCAAGGGGGTGGGTGTAATTAGGAGCCAGCCCAGCGGGGCCTACGCTGACCTGACCTGCGGTGAGTGCTCCTCTGGCACTGCGTTTGCGGCCCGGCTGTGCTCTTGCTCCTCTCTCTCTCTGTGCTCCGCTGTGTGTGTGTGTGTGTGTGTGTGTGTGCACGCTGCTCTGCGCTGCTCTCCGGGGTCGTCATTACTAGCGATGATGAACGGGTCGTCAAGTGCGTCGGCCGGCGGGTCATTAGGGTGGGACAGGCTCGCGGCGCAGGTGGTGTGTGCGTGAGAGAGAGAGAGTGAGAGAGAGAGAGGGGGGGGAGTATGACCCCGTTGGAAATATAGATGTATGGACGTTGGTGCGCGACGCGGTATGCGCTTTGCTGCTGTGGCGAAGTGTGTACGTACTTCCGTGTTTGTGCAACAACTCAAATGGCTTTTCCTGCGCGATATATATTTTTTTCTCACGTTCTTTTCGCTTTTGCTGCTGCTCGGTTTTCCTGGCTGCCGTTGGCCTGCTGCTGCTGCTGCTGCTCGCGCTTGCTGACTCACGTGGAGCTCTCGAGTGTCGGGGGCCGCCGAGCAGCAGCGCCTCGGCTGCCGCCGCCGTTGCTGCAGCGGTCGGCTGGTGTGTGATGCTGGGCCGATAGTCCTAATGTGGACGCGTGGTCACGAAGTCACGCGCGGGGCCGCCGGGGGGGCTCTCGAGAAGGGGCTCCAAAGAGGGGTTCACATGCTATCGGGGTTGCTGTGGAGCGGTAGGGATTCGCAACCGGGTTCGAGCGTGGAGCGTGCACAAGAAAACCATAGGGAGACCTAGACGGAGGAGTAGGGAAAAAGTTAAGTGACCGAAAAAAGGACGAATACCAAGCAGATTTTTTGGCCTTAAAATTAATAAAGAGCCAATACTACATAAAAAAAATTGCTGAAAAAAATCAGGGGAGACTAAAACATTTGTCGAAAAAACAGAAAAATCTTTGGAAAACTAAAAGAGTTCTGGGGGGAACAGTAATAATCGACTAGGTAGATGTACGCCAGACCACGTCTCGCGTAACAGGCTTCGCGATATCTCACGAAACACTGTTGCGCTGCGACGCGCCTGGCATACATCTACCTAGGCCTGCGGCGCTGACACGCGAGTCGGATAGCGCCAAAATGTACACAAAGATAGGGCCTCCGGCCCGTCAACTTCCCGTCACTTTGACTTAGCATGCAGGGTTCAGGGTTGTACATTTTTTCGCTTGTTTCCATCAAAAACTCCCTGTGGCCCCTACACGGTTAAAGATAGAGCCAAACGGACAAAATTTTCGTCCACAGGACTCTACTTTGATAAGTTACCCCTTAGGAAAGTATA
>NW_026267246.1:188745-190592 GCF_000697945.3 Frankliniella occidentalis | reverse complement strand
CTCCCTCTCTCTCTCTAACAAAATCAGAGACTGGAAGTAAGAGCGCACCCTCGCTGCTGGCCCCGCCCAAAAGGTATACAATTATCCCGCCGGGGCCCGGTCGGCTTAAACCTGGACGCTTCGGCTCCCATATCAATGGACCAGACCCCCCCTCCACCCCTACTTCTAATGCCCAACTTTCCTCTTTCTTCTCCTTGGGGCCCTATGGTCCGTGAAATCACCCAACAAGTCTGCAAGTAGCCTTCCGATACTCCTGCTGCTACTACTCCCTTGCCCCATCCCCCCTTTTTCTTGACGTCACGGCATCACGCTTTTACGGACGAAGCGTGACAACGATCAGGAAGCCTCTCTGCAGCGGGTCGGGCCGGGGGCGGGGTCGGGTCTGCCGCCCCCCGGCGCGCCCCAGTGACGTTACAGGTGAACGGCCGACGTCGACGTCGGGAAAGGTTAAGAGCTGCTGCTGCGGCGGTGGTGGCAGCGGTAGTGGCCGCCTGATCGCCGTGTAGGCTAGATCGACATTTAATTGAATCTGTCTGTTTGTTTCTGTCCGCAGGTGAGTGAGCGAGTGCCATGGATGGCTTGGCTGGGAGCAGGATAGGGTGTGGCAGTACGCAGGTGAGGGGCGTATATGCACGATAAAAGAAACAACAAATTGTTGTAGTGAACAAATCTTGTTCGATAGTCTACATTGATCACTACAACGAAGTGTTTTGTATTTTCCCGTGCGGGAAGTAGAGCAGTGATCTGCAACGCTCGTGTGCATTTTGGACTTATTGCCGTAACCTGCTGTGGAACTTGATTGAAGAATTTGTCGTTTTCGGGGTAAGAGTGTAGTACAACATAAAGTGATAGGCGACAGATGTACCCTCGATATTTTGCATAAACACTGTGAAAAATATCATCGTAAATTTACAAAAATTTTGTAAACTCGAATTATAATTTAAGTCGTAAATTTACTACAGCACATTTTTTACTCACCAATGGATTTGAAGTCGATACATTCTGCATGTATTTTTACGATTACAAATTGTAATTTTACAACTTGCGTCAAGAAAAATTTTCCTGTAAACCTACCTACTTTTTATCACAGTGAAATATTACAGTCTACGTTTTGTAGGGGTTTTCCTTTTCTTCTATTTTCTGGGTACTTGAGGCGCACGCGAGCACGACAGCCGCGGGTGCGCCGGAAGCCCAGGCTAACCCGATGTTCAGGACAATCGCCGGCACAAGCACTACTACTACTGCTACGGCACGGGCCGCCGCCGCTGTCGTGCTGGCGCCCTGCGCACGACGACGGGGACGACGCCCCTGGCCCCTCCCAATCCCTCTCCCACCCTCCTCACGACGCCTCCGAAATGTGATAAATAATAATATGGGGAATGTGTTGATGCCGCAGCGCGTGTTCTCTCCGGAAGCCCCTCCTCGGTATTGTACATTCGGGCAGCGCAGCGCGCAACAGTACATCCTCCTTTACCGCCTCACGCGCGGGGTGCGCTGATATGAAACAAGTACAAGTTATTCGTCGCGCATCGCGTCGAGTTTACCCTTGTTTATCCTTAGAACTTGCCGCGGCTGCCGCTGCCCCTCTCTGGGTATCGTTTTTCGCCGCTCGCTATTGCGGGGCCGCGCCGCGCCCTCTGTTGGTGCTGCAGCTGAGTGCAGTGCTCCGTATCTGCGGCAGCAGCCGGAGGCACCAGCTGCAACAAACTCAGCGGCTGCCGCGGTGGCGTGAAGTTGCCCTCCGCGGCGGCCGATAGCCCCGTGCCTCCACTGTCTCAGTTCTCGCGGTGACGGCGCTGGCGTGCCGCCCTGTTTGGAAAGATTTTACCCCATCCAAGGTGTACTTC
>NW_026267246.1:179046-180043 GCF_000697945.3 Frankliniella occidentalis | reverse complement strand
AGCAAACATTTGACGATTCTTTGAGCGGGGGAGGTTGAAGTTCTCATTTTAAATACAAGACATGATATTTCATCTATCACTAACTATTTTATGAAGTCAATGGAATGTTATACCAAAACTCATTTGAAATATTAACATACATTGATAAGTTTTAAAAAATATGAGTAGAATTACTTCACTTCTGTTCTCAGCTGAGATTTTAAAAGCAAACATATGACGATACATTGAGCGGGGAAAGTTAAAGATAAAGATCTCATTTGAAATACAAGATATGTTAATGCGTCTCACACTATCTAAATTGAATTGTCAGTAGAATGTTAAGACAAAGCTTGTTTTAATTAATAACACTCACTACTGGGGTACAAAAAGAGATGACTTTACTTTAGTTATGAGCTGAGAATTATCAAGCAAACAAATGACAATTCTTTCACGGGGTAAAAGATAAGCCTGTTTGAGCCATAGAAATTAATCAATGATGCTCATTCAGGCTGGCACTGCACCCTCAAGCGTGGCCACACAAAGGTGGAGGTGTGCTCGACCTGGAGGCCCTGGAGGTCTTGGAGTCGTTGCTGCGCTGCAGGGCTGCGGAGGATGGAGGAGCTGGTCGTGGACCTGGCGGCGACAGGGATGCCCAGGCTGGAGGCCCTGGACCTGGAGTCGCTGCGGAGGATGGAGGAGCTGGCCGTGGACCTGGCGGTGTGCTCGCCGTCGCCCTCGCGGCGGAGGCTCGCTGTGGACCTGGTAGTGGTCGAGGCCTTGGTGGCCTTAGGGTCGATGCGGCACCGCGGCGCTGCGGAGGCTGGAGGAGCTGGACGTGGACCTGGCGGTGTGCTCGCCGTCACCCTCGCGTCGGCGCGGCGGAGGCTCGCTGTGGACCTGGTAGTGGTCGAGGCCCTGGAGTCGTTGCGTTGCCGGGCTGCTGAGGATTGACCTGGAGAAGCACGCGTTGCCCACCATGCCGGCCCTTCGCCACCTCAAGGAGTACTGCCCGCCCCCC
>NW_026267246.1:174163-178996 GCF_000697945.3 Frankliniella occidentalis | reverse complement strand
TTTAGAAAAGGAAATCAACGAAAAAGTCAAGGGCAAAAAATCAATTAAAAATAAGGAAATATCAGTAAAACAGCTTTGAATTTTGAATTGATACTTATTGATACTTGTGCGCTCCCACCCAACAGTATCCCACTAACGCCAAGTAAAAGCCCGCTCATTCCCTCTCTCCCCTCTCAGTCTCCTCATGCCGCCCCCTACTCCGCCCTTTCCCCTCCCCCGCGCCGCCCTCCCCTTACTATATACCGCAGTTTCCAATCCGAAATGTTTTTGTTGTATCGTTGTAGCGCGCGGGCGCCCCGTGAATTATTTCCAATAGCAAATGGCAATCGCAATGGCGAGGAGGGAGTTTGGAGGCGGGGCGGGGCGGGGCCGTGCGCGGCGGGGTCTTTCGCGATCGCATTATTTCTTCCCGGCGATTGTCCCGGGCATTAAGACGATGCGCACTCGATCTGCGATGTAAGTGTGGGTGCAACGGCGGTACCAAGCGTCTCGGCGTAACGAGTTCTTTCTTTTTCTGTCTCCCCCTCCAACCTCCTCTCTCTCTCTCCCTCTCCCCCCCCCCCTCTCTCTCTCCTCTCTCTCTCCGGTGTCTCCTACGTGCTCTGTTCAATTAATAACGTTGACGTGCCCGTTGATACGGCACGCCCGGAGTGCAGCAGCGCGGCGGCGGTTTGTCATACCAGGGTCCTTGGTCCTTGTCGCTCGCGAGCGCGAGGCGTTCCGCATTGTTCGACCCGCAGGCGCCACGCCCTGCCGCCCCGCCCCGCCCCGCCCGGCCCGGCCGGTGAGGTGGTCTATTCTTGATATGGCGTGGCGGTTGGCCGGGCGTGGCGTGCACGTGCACGACTGGTCCGTGGTGCGGGTCCGGGGGTCTCCTACCGGCCCCCTCCTCCATCCCCGCTCGCGTCCTGCCCCCGGTCGCGCCGCCCTTCTCCTCTCGTCCTGCCCGCAGTATAACAATGTTGCATTGTGTCGGGTGGCGTGGCGTGGCGTAGAGGGGCTCGACGTGGAGGGGTCAGCACGGCGACAAGGCCTCGCTTCTTACACGTCTCACTGTCCGAGACAGCCCCGAGCACCGGCCCCGCCCCCGCCCCGGCTGCCCCGGAGCTGCTGGGTGTGCTTTACTGCCGAGCCTAATGTACACTCGAGTACACAGCTGTGCGTAGACCCTGTGTACACTCCGCCCACCAATTTATTCCCGAGTTAATTCAACTCTTGTGTGAAAATCGAAAGAAACATTTTTGAAATATGTATAGGAATTTGTATTTGTCATTTTCATCAAAATTCCACGAGATTCGATTATTTGAAAAGTATTTCAGAATTCGAAGTTCCGGAGTTCAGTTTTTCCCCCTCAATAACTCTGCTGGCCGCTGCCCCGCCCGCCACTTCGCTCTGCTCCAATTCCTGCACACCCCCGCTGAGCTCGCTACCCAGCCCTTGACCCGCTTGAGGCGGGGGTATTTATAAAGGGGATCCCCTCCCCCACACGCCGGGCTGCACCCGCTGCCGGTGAACGGGGACTCCCTCTCCATATGCGCGGGGGATCAGTCCAGCAATAGCAGAAGCATACCCAACCCATCGGCGTTTTATTTTGCCATGTGCCTTGTGCCGACTTGGTGATGGTGGCACTGTTTGTTATCGGCCGTCCGTCGCGTCACCGCGTGTGTCACGACGTGTGTCACTACGCGTGTCACTACGTGTGTCACTACGTGTGTCACTACGTCGGTGCGGGTGTCACTGTCTGTTGGCCTAGGCCGAAAGCTCTGCACGGGCGGGGGAGCGGCTCAGTTCCCAGGTCGCCCGCTGGGGTCAGACTGTCCAAGGCTGTGTACAGCGCAGGGCTTTGTTTGTTCGGACACGGGCTGCCCGTCGTCCTCTCCCCCTCCTGTGCTCGCGTGCCGACGTGGGCGGGTCGCTCGAACACTTCGCATACCATTAAGGTGCTGGATGAGGATCCACGCGGCGCTTGGCCGAACTGAAGCCGCGAAGTATAGAGTTTGATACATCTTCAGGCTCACGGACGGACAGGCCGAAAAAGGAGCAGAGGAGGGGCACACCACACGGCGATAGCCCGACCTCCGCGGGTCGGGGCCCGGACCAGGCGTGCCCGCATGCGTCATCCGCCAAATGAGCGCCGCGTCGAGGCTTTGGCTAGTGTGGTGGCGCCACGGTCGGGCCGCGACTACTGCGCCGTCTCCCACACGCGGCCGTCTTTGCACACTGTCAACACTTGTGTCACCCGGAGGCGTACGAGCGAGCGTGTGGAGGGGCTGAAAGGAAAGGCCTGGAGACGTCTGCTGCCGCTGCTGGGAGGGGCCGAGTCGCCGAGACCAGCCTCCAGCCTCGTATATAGCACCAGGACGGCATTAATGCCGTAGAAAGGCCCTTATTGTGATTCGTGTTTTAATTAGCGTTGTGTGTCTCGTACGGTGTCCTCTCTCCCTCTGCTCTCGCCCGCCCCCTACCCCTCCTAGCACACTCCACAGGCTCTTCACCCCGTCGCTGTGTCGCCCCCGCACCCCCCTTCACCCGCCCCCTTCTCAACTCACCCCTTTTTGTCAGGCATTGTTCGCACGGCGCACATGGACACGTTCGAATCTCCCGCGAGCCCTTCTGCCCTGCGCCTTGTTCGGATGCGGCTGCACGTTTCACCGTCGTCGCTGTCGTACAGGATAGGCATGGTCACGCTACAGAACGTGAAGTATACGCGGCGGCTGATCCCGCCCGGAGGCCATGGGTGGGCAGGCAAATTCAGGCTGTGTGCGTTGTGTGCGTGCTGCGGGTCTGCCTGCCTGTGTAGCCTCCGGTCGGGTAGGCAACATTCGCGCTCCCGTGCGTTGCGGGTCTGCCTGCTTGTGGAGCGCCCGGCTGGGTAGGCAACACTCGCGCTCCCGTGCGTTGCGGGTCTGCCTGCATGTGTAGCCCCCGGCTGGGTAGGCAACACAGGCGCGCTCCCGTGCGTTGCGGGTCGGCCCACCTGCCACGGCGCCCGGCCCAGCACAGGTGAGGCCCCTTCCATGTCCGTGTTTCCCGATGGAAATGCCTGCTTGGTTTTGTATCGGGCCCCGCCACGCGGCCCAATGGCGCATCTTCCCCCTTTGCGTGGCCGCGCTTCTGTTTAGTATGCGCATGCCATTTCCATTTATTGGCTTCGTGTGGCAATGTTGACGCCTCTCTTTTTATTTCGAGGGATATTTAAATCGCCTCGCTCGGGCTAGCCGCCTCTAAAAACGAGCTGGGAAAAAAAATGATAAAAGATACAAAATATTTGTGTTTCCCTTTTTGCACGGCGTGGCTATATATGCGGGGCTACTTCTGGTGGGTGATGCTAAATTTGAGCAAAAGTGCAGCAGGGGCTTGAGAGCAGGCCTGGGAGCGGTGCCAGCGCAGCTCGCCCAGGATGTGCACGTGGTGGTGGTAGCGGCGGCAGTGGAGAGAGAGAGAGACAGAGAGAGAGCCACTACAAATCGGGGCTGAATGCATAATTACCGAGTGCAAGTACAGACTTGCGTCCACTTGAGACTCGCCGGCACAGCATAGCTCACTCACCACTGGCGCCTCGGCCCACCCCGCCCACCACCGCCGCCCCACTTCCAGCTAGTCCTTCACCCTCAGCCTCGAGGAGAGAGAGGGTGGAAAGAGAGAGGGGGGGAGAAAAAGAGGGACAGAGGAGGGAGGAGGGAGGGAGGGGGATGGAGAGAGGTGGGGGGAGGCCTTACCGAGGAGAGTGCGCTCTGCCACTAAACGGTTGCGCGGGGAGTGCAAAGGGCGTGGGTGCGTGGCTATGTGAACATCATGACGGACAAACATGTGTCGGCAAGGATTTAAGTACGTTAGTGACGTTTGCCAACGACGGGGTATAATGAGGACGTCGACGAAGTCAGTTCCGGTGCCGTTCGAACGTTGTACACTCCTTGCGTATTGTTATTTGAAAAAGAGCGGGCTGGTGGTGGCACCGCGACCGGAAGTAACTCTCCAGCAGCGCCAGCGGCAGCAGGAGCATATGCAGTTTGCACATTATACGTCTTCCGATACATGCAATGCAGTTTAGTGGTCTCTCTCCTCCTCCCGGCCCCCGCTCCTTCCCTCTATTCTCCCTGTTTCTCTTTGGTTTTGCTGGTCCGCAGCTGCTGCTCGTGCATCTTTTCCTGTTCCGGCCCGCTTGTCAAAGGCAGACGGAGAGATTGCGTGTCGCTGAGGAAATAAGACATTTTCCGCGAATGGCGCCGGCCGAGTGAGGGGAGGGGGCTCGCATTGCACCGCTTGTTTTGATGTGCCCTGCCTGCCTCTCGCATCTTCCAAGCAGGCCAAGCCAAATATACCGATCGAGCTTCGGCGGGGCGTTCGGTTCGGCCTCCCGAAAGACCATGTGCTTTCTCTCTCGCTCTCTCATTCGCTTTTTGGGGTCGTCCGAGGACAAGGTCCTACAGTAGGTTGTGTCACTTGGGGTATCGTGCTCTGATTGGTTGACGGATCGTGACGTCACCGTCAGTACTAGTAGTATAGATTACCCCTAGTGGCGGGCGGCCATTTTGATTACCCCTAGTGGCGGGTTACCCCTAGTGGCGGGTTACCCCTAGTGGCGGGTTACCCCTAGTGGCGGATTACCCCTAGTGGCGGGTTCCCCTAGTGGCGGGTGATAGCGCTCTAACCTAAGATGGGGAAATGTCACCTACGATCTTATCAGGGCCTAATTCAACCTAACCTAAGGCAAGTACCCCAGGTCCCGGGTACGACAGGTTCAAACGCGTCCGACGCCGCCCGCCGCCGCCCGCCGCCGCCGCCCGGGGCCCGCCGCCGCCGCCCGGTCGAGGCCGCGCACCGCGAGGACCG
>NW_026267246.1:164383-168697 GCF_000697945.3 Frankliniella occidentalis | reverse complement strand
CAGAGGCAGCGCGAGGCCGTCAATGCCAAAGACGATGACCGCGTCATCGTGGAGATAGAGAACTCGGAGAATGTCGATAACCCGCTCTGGTTCAACATGCGGCGCGTCGACCAACTGAATGGGCGCGTCATTCTAGACAAACTGGCGCGAGTCTTGAACTCTAATCAGGCATTCATGGCTAATGGTCAGCTCAAAGTGAGCTATATCCACGTCCGCACACCCGAGGCTGGCGGGCGCCGTGTGGCGCGCGTCGCCAATGAATCTATGGAGCAGTGGATCGAGCGAAAAACAGGTTCTAGAGGCCCGATTTACTCTCCTGAAAACACTGACAACATGTGTTTGTCGCGCTGCGTGGCTGTGCTTATGGCTCAAGGTGGTATGTCCAAAGACGCTTTCAAAAGGATAAAGAAGTCGTGCTCTGTCATTCAGCGGGATAATGCCAAGAAATTGTGTGCAAATGCGCAAATTGATCCCAACCAACCTTGTGGCATAGATGAGGTTAGGAAGCTTCAGGATTCCCTCCCTGACTACCGCCTCTCTGTGTTCACAGACAAAGACGGACAAGAGTGTGTGTTTAAGGGGCCTTATGCTGCCACACGAAAAAATATCTGCCTCTTGCTCCATGACAATCATTTCTATGCTATATTGTACCCCGGTGCTGCTTTCGAAAAACACTTTACGTGTGAGAAATGCATGGTTTTCTACAATAATAAAGGGGACCATCGCTGTGAGGGGTCGTGCTGGAGGTGTTTTGGAGAGAATGAGCACACTGGTGAGCTTCAGCGTTGCCAGGACTGCGGCCACCAGTTCGCTGGCGATGCCTGTTTTGATGCTCACAAAACAGTAAAGCTCCCTCAATCAGATCACACAAAATGTGATACATTTAAATTTTGTCGAGGGTGTGAGAAAAGTTACTCACTCCAGAGGGGTCAGAAACATGTTTGTGGTTTTGTTTACTGCAAATATTGTAAGAATAATGTGCAGGAAAATCACTTGTGCTTCATCCAGCCCTGGGGTGAGCGAGAGAAGAAAAAGAACTTCAAATATTTGAGCTGCTTCTATGACGTTGAAACTAGGCAGGATACACCTGTAGAGGGTCAGCCAGACACATTCGAGCACAAACCTAATCTGCTCGTATGTCAAACAGTGTGCAGTGATTGTGCCCATATACCCCACAATGATTATTTCTGCACTGTGTGTCAGACCAGACAGCATATTTTCCACAGTTTGGACGATCCTAACCTCAATGTGATGGAGCAGTTTTTCAACTACCTCCAATCATTTGGGGCAAAGACAAAGATACTATTGGTGGCACACAATGCCAAGGCGTTCGACGCGGTTTTCGCAGTCCAAGAAATTGTCAAACGAAAACTAAAGTGTGAGATCACACTCCAGGGAGCCAAAATCCTCTGTATGGAGGTAGGCAACTGGAAGTTTATTGACTCACTCATGTTTATGCCTATGCCTCTGAGTGCCATGCCCAAATCGTTTGGCCTCGACGAACTCAAAAAAGGCTACTGGCCATTTTTGGCCAATAAGCCTGAGTACTACAAGTATGAAGGCCCACTGCTAGACAGGGACTTGTACTGCGTGTCTGGCATGAAGTCCAAGGCGGCTGCAGACTTCAATGCTTGGTATGACGAACAAGTGGCGAACGAGTATGTTTTCAACTTCCGGCGGGAGTTGATCGACTACTGTATCTCAGATGTGACCATCTTGCGCCAAGCATGCCAGGCATTTAGGAAGTTGTTCGAGGATGTGGCCGGGTTTGACCCGATGTTTAACTGCATCACTCTAAGCAGTGCATGCATGGCGGCCTTTCGCCGAAATTTCCTTCAACCTAATACGATCGGTATTGTCCCGGCGGGGGGATACCACGGCAGAGGTAAACAAAGCCACATCGCCCTCCAGTGGCTTGACTTTGAAGCACATAAATTGGGCAAAAAAATCAGCACAATTTACACTGACAGAGAAGTTTCTGTTCTGGGGCGCCGCGTCGACGGGTACGTAGAGCTACCGCGCCAAGACGGCACAGTGGAAAAGAGAATTTATCAATTCCATGGGTGCTACTGGCACCAGTGCCCCACACACTTTCCTGCCACAGAGGACTCTACGGAGAACAGGTTCGAACAGACCATGAACCTAACCTCACTTTTCCGCCGAAGCGGATACACGGTTGTGGAGAAATGGGAGTGCGCCTTCAAGCAAGACCTTGCGTCAGACCCTGACACCAAGGCTTACTTTGAAACCCACCCCACCACTCGTGCTCCGCCTCTCAATCTCAGGGACGCCTTGTCAGGTGGACGGACGTCAGCTTTCAAGTGGTACTACAAAGCTGATCTCTCCAAAGGCGAGAAAATAAAACTAGTGGACGTTGTGTCAGAGTACCCGAATGCCAACCTCCGTGGGGAGTACCCTATCGGGCACCCTGAAATCTACCTCGAGGGTGATCCGGAAATGGCTCCTCCTGACTATTGGAACGGTGCCATTAAGTGTACTGTCCTTCCTCCCCGGGACTTGTACATACCTGTTCTCCCCTACAAGTGCGGCGGGAAACTACAGTTCCCCCTTTGCCGCACCTGTGCGGAGACAGGAAGCAAGGAAATCTGTCATCATGAGAATCCCGATGACAGAAAACTCACAAGCACTTGGTGTGCTCCTGAGCTTCTCCTGGCCCTGAGGGAAAAGGAGTACAGACTCCTAGCCACTCACGAGGTGTACCAGTACCCTGAGACATCCAAGTACAACCCTAAGACAGGGGAAGACGGTCTACTGTCCGCTTATGTACGGTGCTTTATGGCACTCAAAATACAGGCCAGTGGTTGGCCTGCCGACTGCACCAGTGAGGAGCAGAAAGCCAAGTTCGTGGAGGACACCCTCAAACATGACGGAGTAGAGTTGGATCCGACCAAGATGGAAAAAAATCCTGCGCTGCGCACTTTGGCGAAGCTGATGTGCAACAGCTTCTGGGGGAAATTCGGGGAGAAAACTCTCAGGTCAAAGACAGAGTTTATTTCCGGTGAAGAGAAACTTATGTCCCTCATAACAGACCCAGCTAAAGTGGTGACAGGTTTTCTACAACTAGGTGAGGACTACCTTCAGATCTCATGGAAACCAGTCGAGGACTCCGAGGAGTCTCTCCCCTCTTCCTCCCTGATCCACGCCGCCTTCACCACTTGCCATGGGCGGCTCCAACTGTACCAATACTTGGACGTGGTCAGAGAGCGCGCCCTGTACACGGATACTGACAGCGTATGTTACATCAGCCGTCCAGATGAGCCAGACCTGCGTACAGGCACCCATCTGGGTGACCTGACAGACCAGATCGAGGAGGACTTCGGTGCTGGCTCTTTTATAACAGAAATAGCCTGTCTGGGACCTAAGAACTATTCCTATGTTGTGGCGGTGGGTGGCGACACCAACAACACTAAAGTGTGCATCAAGGTCCGCGGGATATCAATAAATAAGTCCTGCGATGACCTTGTGACCTTTGAAAATCTTAAGGCTATGGCACTGGGACGCAAGGAGAATGTTACCGTCCCCATACCTCGCCAGATTGCCCGCCTCCCCGGCTGGAGAATTGTTACTCGGGCGACCAAGAAGAACTGGCGCCCAGTGAACACCAAACGCCGGAGAGTGGGCGAGAACAACACTGTGCCCCACGGCTTCAATAACTGGACCATGGCTGACGAGGAGGATCAAGACCTCCTCGAAGCCATGGACGAGCTTGAAGGCGCCTAAGTCATAGGTAGTGCGCAGGGGAGAGGCAGGCAGGCCCCACCGGCGCAGGGGAGATGCTGGTTAGGCCCCTATAAAAGAAACAACCACATAAATTTGGCTATCAGTCTTTGCAATGGATCTCAGATTCCAACATCCTTGCACCGCCCTCGTGGTAGGTGGAACGGGCAGTGGAAAAACTTTTTTCATGAAGCGCCTGATTGAAAATAAAGATGAAATGTTCAACATAAAATTTGAACAAATTATTTTCTATTACTCTGAGTGGCAGCCTCTATATGACGAGGTAAAAGACAAGGTTGAATTTAGGCAAGAGCTTCCTGTCCTCGACGACCACCCTACGGGACAAGGCCCTAAGCTAATAGTAATTGATGATTTTATGGACGAGATTAAGTCACATCATAAGGAAATCCTTAAGTTCTTCATTAAGGGTAGCCATCACAGAAACCTTAGTATTTATTTCTTAAGTCAGTGTCTTTTTCCCGATGGTCTAAGGCAAATCAGTCTCAATACACACTATATCGTGATTTTCAAAACAAGTCGAGACTTGGCACAGATACGTACGTTTTGTATGCAAGT
>NW_026267246.1:159242-161508 GCF_000697945.3 Frankliniella occidentalis | reverse complement strand
TTTAACTGCATGTAGCTATAAAATGACTAATCTTGCTGGAGCGTGTACTCTCGCAAAAGTTAGTTACGACATAGTCAAATTTTAGTTAAGGGGGACGACTGACAGTTACTAAATTTTGAATATATTTTACTGACATGGCGCTTATGCAAAGGCCGTCTAAAACAGAGGCAAAATATAGGATCTTTGGCTGACTGATAGTATTTGTACTTCGACTAAAGTGACTGAAAGTGGTTCTCAAGTGACGGAAAGAAGAGTCGGTCGGTATCAGCTCGAGAGAATGTATTTCCAGTGACTCTTAGTCACGTCCGCAGTCGAAAAGCAGCTCTGTTTAGTTGAACTTCAGTATGAAAATGTGACTGCTTTTAGCTGTAAAATAACTGATGCATAGACTGCGTTTTGCCTGATTTCACGTTAGCTAAACTCAAATTAAAATGCCGGAATAATCCGGGAAAATCCTCTTATCCCAGTCGCAGTTAGTAATTCGCGGCCAAAAGCAGTTCGCTCAGTTCATCTGCAGTTAGATAACGGCAATCCTCAGTTAACTTTTCCTCTAGGGGCGGGACTGGTCTGCATCAAGGGGGGTGGGGACCCCCCCGCCCCCCTTCCTGCCGAGGACGTGCGGCCACTGGAAAAACATCTAAACTATTCCGCGTCTAGACAAGTCTTTGACTCTGTTGGCGGGTGGCTAGACTTGGACTTGCTAACGAAACCCCGTGTGAGAGACCTCACGCTGAGGCGATGCTCCACGCCTGTTACGATTCTCAAAGCCATTTTTTCCCTCGCCATGAAAACGAAAATCGAGTCACGTGACCCAGTTCTCCGCTCGTGCGGTCACTCACTCACTCACTCACTCACTCACTCACTCACTCACTCACTCGTACGCGCACACTTGCCTTGCCTCGCCGCCCCAACTTCGTGGCCGCCTCTGCTCCTGTTTGGGGCAAAAGGCGCTCGATTCCCACACCGCTCTCTATCTCTTTCGTTCTCTCGTATCGCCCTCTCACTCTTTATTCCCCCCTCTCTGCATCCCCGCGCTTCGCAATGGTGAGAGGGAGAGGGAGGGAGTGAGAGCCGTGTGGTTCGATCAATCATGCTCTGGGCTGGAGTTATGGTGCGCTCGGTCTTGCCCCGCCGCCACTGGCTCCACACCAGACCTCGCGGCCAGTCGCGCGGCCCGCCTCAATATTTGACACGCGGGGTAAGGGTGAGCAGGTGCGGTGCGCCGAGTGAGCAGGTGCGGTGCGCAGGTGAGGAGATAGGGTGCGCCAAGTTGGCAGTTTAGGTGAGCAGGTGCCGTGCGGTGAGCAGGTGCGGTGCGCAGGTGCGGTGCGCAGGCGAGCAATTGAGGTGCGTAGGCGAGCAGGTGTGGTGCGCAGGTCACCAGAAGGGGTGAGCGGAGCAGGCAGGCGGGCAGGGACTGCAGCTGTCCAGCTGTCAGCGGCAGTCCGACGCGCACCGCCGCGTACGCGGTGGTATATCGTCGTCCGCGCTGGCGTGTGGTCCGTGAGCGCGCCGGTGCGCGTCTGTGACGGTGATGGAATGTGCGCAGGAGAGCAGAGGACGCTGCTGCCGGCACGCGCGCCGCGCGCCGCCCCCGGGAGTCTGTCTTTGGTCGGGGCTGGGCTCCTCCAGTGGGGGCAGGGTGAGCAGCAGCAGCAGCAGATGGCGATAGCACCCTTCCACTGCATTATTCTGCCGCTGCGTCCGCTGCGAGTCTGGAGATGCAAGCGGCCGATATAGCTCTCAACGTAGAGCGTGAGAGAGAGACGGACTGAGAAATAAATGGCAGCGAATACATACGGCCCTTCCCCTTTGTAAAGCTGCCCCCCCCCCCTTACCCTTTTCGGGTCCGCCAGCGCTATGGTTCATTGCCTTGTTTCCCCCTTCTCCTTTCTATACATTTCTATATATATACACATTTTCGTGGACTTGTGCGGCGCCCAAAGCAGGGGGGTCGCGCCCGAACGACGTCGAGTGGCCAGAGTGGCCGGGGCGCGGCTGGCCGATATGAAACAAACGTATTAACATGCGTGGCGTTCCACCCGCCCCGCCCCCCGGAGCACCCTTCAGCAAGCCCGCCCCGCCCTGCCGCGCCCGCATGGTTTGACGGGGCGGGGAGGGGCGGCTCGGGTCGAGCGGGCCCTCCGCTGCCCTTGCTGCTGCTGCTGTGGGCCCTTTGCCTCCAAGGAGCCTTTGTCCCTCCCCAGCATTGAGCAATATTCTCCTGCTTCCCTCCCGCTGGGGCGTGGCGTGGCGTGGCGGGGCG
>NW_026267246.1:158446-159192 GCF_000697945.3 Frankliniella occidentalis | reverse complement strand
CCCCACCACGCCCCCACCCATCCCCCCGCCCCGGTGGGCCGGAGGGGCAAGGATCTGTCCACGTCAACGTGCCCGTCAGCCGTAAGCTCTGCGTCCATCCCTCTCCGAGTCCCTCTCTCGGCGCGGTCCTGGCCGACCGCCCTCCTGCCACCCCGGGGAGGTGTTTCAGGGCCGCTCTCCCTCCTCCGAGCAGCTGCTCCAACCCCCAGCTCGTAGATTATCGTGGACCCTAAGCGAATCTCGCCGTCGTCCGAGTGAGTTTGCCGCTGCAAACGGTACCCCTTTTACCCGCTCGTTTTCGCTCTCTTTTTTTTTCCCCTCCTCGGCTGGGTCCTGTTCTCTGCTCTCCCAAGAGGACGCTGTCGGATGGAGAGGACCCGAATAAAACCCGGAGCTCTGAATAGGGTTCGACGGCCTGGGCGGGCGCGCCGGGCACGGCTTGCCGGGGGCCGTCGTTGGCAGTCTGCTCGCGTGTGCGCGGCGCCGGGGGTAGGGCCATGCCAGCTGCGCCAGTCGGGCCAGGTGGGGCCAGGTGGGGTCAAGTCTGATTGACCTAGAGATGTTAGGCGGCTATCGCTGGAGTGGACTGAATAGCCGATTTGTTTTGTTTATACGCGTTAATTAGCCTATTCAAATTTTCGTAATATTTTACCAGAGTCAATGAGTGAATAATGCCAAATCTAGATTATTATGTTGAAAAAGTTGCCTCCAAAATTTTCTGAATTTTCAAAATTAAATGCCTAGGG
>NW_026267246.1:157679-158396 GCF_000697945.3 Frankliniella occidentalis | reverse complement strand
TGCCAAATCTAGATTATTATGTTGAAAAAGTTGCCTCCAAAATTTTCTGAATTTTCAAAATTAAATGCCTAGGGTCATTGGAAAAATCTGGCACCTGATGGAAGAACGCAAAAGTATTTTGGTGGTGAGGCTCGCTTTTGTGGTTTAGCAGAGTGCTGCTGCACCGTAGTGGGCGCAGCGCAATCTGTTTGGCCTGCTGCTGCTGCTGGTCTCGTTTAGTCTGGCCGTGCTGTGCGCCGTTTGGGCGGGCCGGGCGGCCCACCCGGCCCCAGCCCAGCAGCAGCAGCAGCAGCCAGTCTCTAGTGGCCGCCGGCAATTCGCAGGTAATTTGGTCGCGGGGCGCGGCGTTCGGGCCCGGGGGTGCGGGCGGGGCCGGACCTGCTGCTACCGCCGCCGGAGGGGTCCATTGTGCGAATGTCATTTTATTTTCCCCCCTTTTATGGCGGGGGTTGGCCGGCCTGTATGTCACCATTAGTGTGGAGCGTGACTGCTGCTGCTGGACCCCCCCCCCCCTCTCCCTTTCACCCCTCTCCCTTTGCTCCAACCCCCATGAACCTTGTGTGAGGCCTGTACGCACAGGGCATCTGTGTTGTGCGGTGTTGTTGGCCGGCGCGGGAATAATTACCACAAATAACAACGGTGTCATTACCATTTTCTTTGCCGTGACTGCTGCTGCTGGACCCAGGACCCCCCCCCCCCCTTTTCCACCGCAGCACC
>NW_026267246.1:142456-144663 GCF_000697945.3 Frankliniella occidentalis | reverse complement strand
TGGGGTCAGGTGGGGTGGGGAGGCCCCGCACTGCGTGTGCGTGGTGATCGCCGCCGTCGGTCGTAACTAACTCCCGGCGCGCCGCGCGCCCCGCACGCGAGTGCGGTTTCGATTCCTCGCGCCGGGGCTGGGTCGGGCTGAGGCTGAGCGCTCTGCGTCTCCTCCTGCAGCTTGTCGGACGGGCGAGCTGCGTGGGCGGTGCCCTGACGGGTACCTGCTGCGGGCGTGGCGGGCCGTGGCGGGCCCCAAACTCGGCGTGACACCGGTACCGCCGCTGCCAATATTTGGGGTCGTAAATCTAGCGGAGACGCGCCGCCACGCCACGCCACGCCACCCAATCGCACTGCCACTCCCCTCGAGCGGGCAACGCCCCTCTCGCCGGCCACCGCCGCCGCCGCCGCCCTCTCCCCGCACCGCCCCCTCCCTCTTTCCCCTCGAGTCCATTCTGTTCGCTTCCATTCCACTCCCGTCACTTCCCTTTCACTTTTCACGTCAGCGGTTACAGTAGACCGCCCCTCCTCGCGTCGGCGGCCCCCCGTGCTCTGCACCCCGCCGCCCCCGCCCCACGCTCGCACACACATGTCTGGACCGCCATATCCCCCCCGTCCATCTGTCGGCCGCTGATTTATGTGCCTGTCTAATTGTCCGCGCGTGTCTTCGCCAAACCCGTGACAATACCGGAGCAGCGGCCGGCCCGACCCCCGCCCCACACACGAGCGCGCGTCTCATCCGTGTGCCCCTGGCCTCCGGGCCGGGCCCCACTCGAGGGCTGGCCGGCCTGGCCCGGGGGGGTGGCGGTCCTCTCAGTCCTCTCTCTTCCAACCCTTCCTCCTCGAGGAGGCCTGCTCCTATACCCGCGGGCTCGAGGATGTTGTTTTTAATCCGGCCAGCCTCGGCTGCTGGCCCGGCTGGCCGTGTCCTTGTGGCTGTGTGGGGTGCGTTGGCCCTGCACCGAGCAGCCCCTGCCCGCCCGAGCGAGGACCCTCTCTGGAGGTCGACGATCTCCTGGCCGCCCTCCCCACCACGCGACATGTAATGAATGACCTGATCTGGTGTGACCTCCCCGCCGAGGGCCGGGGCTGCCCGGGCTGCCGGGGCTGCCGGGCCGGGCGACAGGGGCTGTTTGTTTTCTCGCCCTGGTCCTCGCCCTCCCTAAGCCCCTCTAAGTCCGTGCGGCCACGCGGCACCTGCCGCCGCCTGTGTAATCGGGGCGCCCCCAAGGCCGGGGGGCGAGCGCAGCAGCAGCAGCGGCGGCCCTCCACCTCCACCTCCCCGCCCCCTCCCCTCTCCCCACACTCGACACTCCACGCGTTTAAAGTAATTGTTTCACCCACGTCCTTACCCCACCCACCCACCATACCCCTCCCCGACCGCAGCAAACTGAATTCATTCCCACTCAGCGCCCCGCTGCTGCTGCCTGCCTGCGGGGGCTGCCGGCTGGCCTCTGCTCTGGGCCCGGGGCCGAGGCCGGCGCTGAGCCCGGCGGCGCCGAGGCCGGTGCACCCGCGCACCCCCTAAACCTTCCCCCACCCCCACCACCACCATCACCCTCTATTCGCATAATGAGTGGCTTGGCTCGGCTAGTCCCGCTCCTGGTCCTGGGGCTGTTCGCGACCAGAAGAGGGTGCATTGCGTCGCCCGTGTCCACACTGTTGGAGGAATCCCAATCATTACTCTCAAAGTATCTTCGAATAATTAATAGCACACACAAACATGTAAATCTACTTACCTGTGCGCAGCAAGGACGTCCAACAGTGGAATACAACATGACATATCTGACACGGGACGTCTCGTTTTAAAATGTGATTTCCGACAGGCAATTATTGTTCGTGATGAAATACACAGCCTTATTTGTAACGAAACATTGGTTTTATAGGAAGTTGGTCGATGAGTTTCATCTTATTTCCTGTAAACCCCAAAAGAAAATAATTTTAGCAGTGTACGTACGGGACCTATAGTGCGGCGCGGCTTCGTGCCTCGGATGAATTCGCTTTTGAATTGGAGGGAAGCGCCACCTCCTTTGCCCCGCCACCAGGAGGGCGTCCTGGAGGGTGTTCTGGAGAATAATCAGTGGAGGGTCCCGCCCACGCCCGCCGTGTAGAACGCGACGCACGTGACTCCCGGGCGGGCGCACCACCTCGATAACACGTGAGAGCACCTCCTCCTCCTCCTCGTCCTCCTCCTCCTCCTCCTCCTCCTCCTCCTCC
>NW_026267246.1:141058-141934 GCF_000697945.3 Frankliniella occidentalis | reverse complement strand
CCTGCCGCGCCCCGCCGCGCCCCGCCGCGCCCCGCTGTGGCCCGGCGCACCGACCTCTCGTTTTACGAGGTGGGTGCGGCGGCGGGGCGAGGTGGGGCGGCGACACATGGAAAGCAAAAGGATATGCAGTGAAGCAGGACTCGTTGTATGGCGGACCCTTGTAAGCCCCCCCATCGCAACCATACCCACCACCTCCATCTCCAATCCTTATGGTACAGTCACCTCCAACAATGCGAACGTCGAAACCATGTACTTTTCTGCACATTTTTATTCAAAAAATATCTGCATCGTAATGGATTTTTAATTATTCAATAGACGAAAACGATTTACCGAATCCCCAGATTGATTTCCCTCATTTGAGAATATTGTCCGTGATGCAAGATCTCTCTGCCTGTCTAATCGCTGCCGTCTCCCCTCTGAGCCATCACCTCCCCTGTTGCAGCCGGCGGGCATCCCTCCCCCATCGCCCCTTTTCGTCCCTCGTGACGAGCCAGCAACACCGCGAATTTTAAATCCTTCCAGATGTCAGCGCGCAGAGCCGCATTTCCATCAATTTCCATGGAAAGCACGCCTCTCCACCCCCTCCCTTCCCTTTCCCTTTCCCTCTCTCTTCCTCTCCCTCTCTCTCTTTCGCCCTCGCTGTAATGCGCTACACGTGGCTGCACCTTACTCCCCCCCCCCCCTTTACCGCCCCCGCGTTCCCTGAATGAGAGGTCCCTCACATTGGTCCAACTCTCGCCCGCACCAAAATAATCAGCTTTTGCTCCCCCCCCTCTTATTCCCTCCCACGCTGCGTCACACGCGGTGTGCGCTGCTGGAAGGTCCGTCCCATTTAAGCTGACCTGGCTGCCGCTCGGCTCTTGTGTCGCCGACCCC
>NW_026267246.1:132373-133578 GCF_000697945.3 Frankliniella occidentalis | reverse complement strand
GGTGATTTTAATCCGTCGAAATCGAACAAACGGCTGTTTCTTATAACTCGTACATGTAAAATATCGAATCTGCAAGGAAAAACGTTGTGTTTAGACACCTCGATCGTTCTGAACGATCAGTCCTTCGCAGAGAAATCTTAGTTTGAATGCGCCCTGCCCCCTCTTCGCCGTGGTCAAAGGATAGGTCCATCCAAACCCTAGGGCGTTGCCATACCCTGGTCCACGTGCACGCCTACGTGTGCGCGGCGGGCTGCCTAACCTGCCCGTGTCACTTGGCTTGTAACGAGCGGCCGATAACAACGGCGCGGCGGACTGCGGTTGGGCGCTTGCTTTTGATCAGGCGCACGTGCGCGCCCACGTGTGTGAATAGGGGGGTTGGCGACGTCGCGCGCACTCGGGGCATGGCGGGGAGCGGGGGGCTCGTGTGGGGGCGATAACGATACGGGAAGGGGGGGGCATGAGGATGAGGGGCGTCCGACGAGGAGTACGTACGTACCCGCACGCACGAGCCTCACTTTACGACGTTTTGTGTGGGGTCTCTGTAAAAAATGCGTCTCACTTCTTTCTCGTGTTTTTAAAAAGTATCTCTATATCTGGCTAGCACGCACGCACGTACGGCTGTATTAAGTGGCCTCGGCAGGTGGCGCGTTGAGTTGAGCCGAGGCCGGGGCGCTGCTGGCGGCCGGTAGCGATGATGGCCGCGCAAGGCGCCGGCGCCACAAAAGGAAAAGAAAACAAAGTGCTATCGCTCTAATCTGGAGCGTACACACCCCCGGGGCCGCCGGCGCGGGGACCAGGCGAGGCGGGCGGGGCCCATCGCCCAGGGTGGGACCATGCCCTGCAGTGCGCACGGCACGGGACGGGGCGAGCAGGGGGAAGAGGGCGAAGCGGCGGGCTTAAAGCCCCTGGCGTCGTCGCCGTACTTCCCTCGACGACGCCGCGGTGCCTCCCATACTTCCCCGACGCCGCCACCCAGCCCCGCATCCCCTCTCTCTTCCCCCGCTATCAGGACTACACCCTCCTCCGTAGCAGCCAGCGTCAGAGATTTGGCGGCGGCGGCGTCGCGGCGCCCGCTCCGCTCTCCTCCCCTATCCCCGCCTTCTCCAATCCTATCGGCAGTAAAGTGCGCAGTGCAACGACTGCATCCCCCTGCTGCTGTTCAGCGATGCGGCCCGCCTCCCCTCCCCCACTCATCACTCTCCCCC
>NW_026267246.1:130316-132323 GCF_000697945.3 Frankliniella occidentalis | reverse complement strand
GCGAGGCGCAGCCGCTGCGCACACCTAGGGTCGGGTCCGTTGGCCGCGCTGACGAGGCTGTTGATTGCACAGCGGATATGGAAATCCGGAAAGCAATTCGGGAGCCGTGATGAAATGAGCTGCCTAAGGGGGAAGGGTTGTGGGGGCCCCCCTCCCCTCCCGTCTCCTTCGCAATACAAAGTTGATTAATCTCATCGTATCCGTGACGTCGTCGAATGTTGCAACAACAAACGGCGTGGCCGCAGTAAAAAGAAGACACGACGACTCAGACGGCGCGGTGGTGTGGGTTCGCTCGCGGCGGGGAGGATGACGGGGTGCTTGATGGAAGCCCGTCGAGTTTATCTCGACATTTCCTGCATGTGCTCCGCATACTCCGAGCAGTTGCATCGCCGTACTTAAATCCTTGGTGTGTTCCAATTACGTCGTACATGTGATGCGTCGTAAACCTATACCGCCGTGTCCTGTGATGGAAGGGTCGTTTGCTTTGCTTTGCGGTGTGGCCGGTCCGAGTACCGTCGGCGCACAGCAGAGGGTGTGTATTTTCGTCCAGCCTCCCCCCTCTCCTCTCCTCCACTTTCGTTCTCGGTCCAAGGTCGTCTCCTCCCCATGGGGTGGGGTGGTGCCGCCGGGGGCCGGGGGGTAGCGCCGGGTGGACAGTCGGCGTGTCCATTCACCCGGGTGAGAACAAAAAGAACCTGCCGCGTGTGCTGCTGGTGCTTTGGGGTAGGGCGGTGGTGGTGCGGGCGGGGGGTGCCACCCTGATGAGGAGCACCCCCCCTGGGGGGACGCAGACTGGCAGGCCGGTGAGGAGAGCCGGGCGCCACAAAAGGTCTGAATCAACATTTGTCCCCCCTTGCTGTTCTGTAATGGAGATTGGTCCCTCCCACCCACCCTGCCCGTCCGTCCCCTTCTTTGAGATTTTCTTCTCGGCTTGCCTTTCGTTTTACTTCACACGCTTAAGCTTTTTCTCGTTAGCATTTCGCTAGTCCCCCCGCCCCGCACTCCTCGTTCGTCTCTCTCACTTTTTTTTGTCGACTTGCTTCGAGAGGGCTTTCGGATTGGAGTGAGGCATATCGTTAGAGGGGTCGCCTTGGTCTGGTCGGCGGGCCGGCGGCGTGGAACACTTCCATCTCCGCCATCACGCGGTGCTTGCTTGGTGGCGCGCCGCGGTGAACATCGCTCGCCTGTGGGCATCCCCCCCCCCCCTCCCTACTCAACGCGGCAACGCCACACTATTAAAGCCATTTTCTCGAGCGGAAATATTAATTTGGGGGGCACTGATTCGCCCCCCTCCACCCCTCCGCACCCCGTTTGCGCCCCGTGGCAACAACTTTCTCCTTTTCCTCGCGCCGCTGCCCCCGCCGCCGCCCCCGGTGCGGCCGTGGTGGGGTGGTCGTGCGCCGCCCCCGTACCAAGACCCTCCCCGCCTCCGTGCTCCCCGTGCGCCTCGTGCTGCTTGCGCAGACACGCGTTCTTTGATGTGGTGTCGCTTTTGTCCACCGTTCCGTCGGCGGGCTCTTGCCGGGAGAGTTGCGACCTTGTGCGGCCTGCCCCGCCTCGCCCCGCGACTCTGCGACGCGACGCTCCCCACCGGAGTCACCCGACACCGGCGGCCCGGCTGGGCGGCGGACTTGGTCCGGCAGCCTCGACTCAAGTCCAATCCTCGCCGCAAAAATAAATATTATTTTTCACACCAGTCTATGTTATAAAATTGCAAAAGTTTTACAAAATCCTGAGTTTTCTTTTCTGGCTTATGTAGACAATTTATTGTTATTGCATTGCTAATAATGATTTTCTATTTTTTTCAGGTAAGTTGGCTCGCCGCCAGTACCAGCCGTTGTGACGCGGGGTGTCATTGGGGTGAGTCGGTTGGCGACGAGTTCGGGTGCTCATCGTCGTTACGTCATTGCTATGATGATGGCGTCTCCAAACCGAACCTCCAAGAGGAGGTTCTCCTTGCCTCCATGTCCTTCTGCGTCCCACCCCCCGCCCGCCCCACCACACCCC
>NW_026267246.1:125894-130166 GCF_000697945.3 Frankliniella occidentalis | reverse complement strand
GTCCCGCCAACCCCCAGGGGCTCATCGTGCCCGTGCCCGACGGGGTCGACGACCCTTAGGAGGGCTCCCCGCACGGGCCGCCACGCTATTGAGCGTTGCCGCGCTTCCACAAGTTTGCTATCTTTTTTCTTCTTCTTTTTTATTGCATCTGCCGTTTTTTTATTTTTATTTTTTATTGTGGCCGGTGACCCGCAGGCGTGCGGCCCGACGCGCAGCGAGCGAGGGTAGATTGATTGTTTCAGGTAATCCCCTGAGCCCCTCCCCCCCGCTCGTGTGCGTGTGTGTGTGTGTGTGCGTGTGTGTCATGGAGGAGGGGGGCATGGACCACGCTCTCTCGCGCCGATAAAATATTCTTGCCAGGCCCGGAGCGGTGGAGGAGGAGGGCGGAGTAAGCAGCGAAGTGTTTAGCCCTCCCAGCCGCGCACACCGCTGTGCCGCCCGCTCAAGGTGGAGCAGGGATGAGGAGGTGAGGGATCAAGGACGCTGAGTGAAACTCCGGCCGTGGCGGGCGCCCCTTGCCTTGTAATGGAAAGATGATGATGTTGCGCCGGGTTCGGAATTCAAAGTTTCCGCACGAATTTCAAGGTCGTGAAGATGTCTAATTTTGTATTGGGGTTGTAAATTTCCAAAAGTTTTCGGAAAATTTTCGAAAAACTCCCGAATATTTCCGGCAAATAACGGAAAACTTCCAAAGTCTGGGAAATTTTCCATTTTTCCAGGAAATTTTCCGAAATTTGGTGCAGGTTGCGTTGCGAGGCGCAGCCGCTGCGCACACCTAGGGTCGGGTCCGTTGGCCGCGCTGACGAGGCTGTTGATTGCACAGCGGATATGGAAATCCGGAAAGCAATTCGGGAGCCGTGATGAAATGAGCTGCCTAAGGGGGAAGGGTTGTGGGGGCGGCGGGGGCGGGGCCGGACGGAGCGAGGGGCGGCCGACGCAGGTCCGTCCCGCGGGAGGGTGGTCTATCTCTGTGCTGCTTGAAAAAATAAATAAATAAACATGTAAGTGGGGGCTTATTACACAGGATGTTTCCACAGAAGATTACCTTTTTTCCTTCTATTTTTTAGGGGGGTGAGGTTTTTTGGGGGGATGATTCCCTACGGGTGCGTTTTGTAATGTTTGAACTCCTGCCCGGCCTGGCGCCGCCCCCGGCTCCGCCCTCAACCCCTCCGGGCCGCAACAAGTGCCACGCCACCCCTTAGGCCTCGTGTGTGCCTCACGCCGACCCCGCGCGGGGCGCGGCGGGGCGTGGTGGGGCGTAGCGGGGGGCGGCCTCCGGGCGGGGGCGGTGCTCTCGGGGGCCCCACAAGCAGAAGGGGGCCCAGGTGCACGCGCGGACCATTCGAGTCAAGGGGAAATAGGCTCCAAAAATTTGTACACCCGAAGTCGAAGTTCATGAACTTTGGCCGAAGTTCACTGAAGTTCGCTCTGTAAAATTTAATCGAAATTTACTCAAATTATCCGAAGTTCACCGAAATCCATCGAAGTTCACGGAGTTCACCGAAGTTCAAAATAAGCGTCGAAGTTCCTCGTAGTTCAAACTAAATGTCGAAGTTCCCAAAAGTTCAACATAAATGTCGAAGTTCCCCGGAGTTCAAAACAAATCATAGAAGTTCACTGAAGTTCAAAATATTTTAGTACATATTCACGGCTGAACTTAGTAATTTTGAGTGCTTACTATAAGCCAATCTCGAGCTTACTCAAAGCAGGTATCTACGGGCCGAATTACAAAGATTAAGGAGGGAGAATTTTGCTTTCATATCTCTTGATCAGGTCGAAGTGCGAGAACTTCGGCCGAAGTTCCGCGAAGTTCACCGAAGTTCACCGAAGTTCACTAAAGTTCACCAAAGTTCTCGAAGTTCACCGAAGTTCGCCGAAGTTCAAGGAAACGTACACCGAAGTTCAAGCCTATTTCCCCTTGATTCGAGTGCCGTTGCCGTAACGTTTGCCGCTGGTCCAATCGCCCTGCTATCGCCCGATTTCTCGAGTGACTCCTCCTTTCCAATACCCCTGTCGTCCTCTCTCTCTCTCTCTCTCTCTCTCTCTCTCTCTCTCTCGACGTCTGGGCTCCCATTTTGTCTCTGCTTTCCACTTTCCACCGCTCTACACTCTTGTGCGTGGGTTTGGAGGAGTGGGGTGAAGCCGTATTTGATGACCCGCTGTATGCGTTATGTTGGAGGGCTCCGTTTGTAACTGCAGGAAACCTGACCTGTGTCTGGCCGGCCGGAGTGCTGTCTCTGTCTGAGTGCGATCCATCCTATCCTTTACCCATCAGACGGGCGACGCTGTGGGCAAAGTCGCTTTCGATGGGAGCGGCGCGGCGGGGGCCGACGACGGTCCCGGACGACTTTCTGATGACGCAGACGGGGGGAAACACTAAAACAAATAAATAGAAAGGTCGTGTGTGTTTTGCAAGAGGTGTGAAGTGGGGTGGTGGTGTCGGTGTGCGGCGGGAGGACGAGGGAAGGGGTGGGTGGTCATTAAGCGAACTGTTCGGTCGCCCTTCGCTGACTGACCGCAGAGTGACTGAGTGGGGGCGGCGCCGGGGGGCCGGGTCGGGGGCAGGCCACCCCTCAGGCTCAGGCCTGCAGTGCGGATGTGCAGTCGTGCCAGCCAACGCCCGGTCCGGTTCGCCCACCCCGCCCCTCCTGCTCTGCTCACCCCGGCGAGGGATCAGGCTGGACAGGGCTGGTGTGCCAGTGGCTGCCAAAAACGGCCGGACAAATCTTACCATCTCTCTGCTGCATATCGATCCACCGCTTAAAAATGCAAACAGTTCTGAACTAAAATCATCACCTATACATTATTGTTTAAATTTTTAACCAAATCAATTTACCTCTTTCTTGTACACGATTTACCATGGGTACAATCTGGCTGGGTACCTCCTTTTTACTCGAATCCATTCGGCTAATTACAAAAGACAAGGGGTCGGCGCCTGCGAGACTCAGGGTAGGCCACCCAGCAGTACACGCATGGCCGCAGACAAGTTGTTGCCTACCTACCCGGCGCTATGAGAGCTTGAAGAAGTTGAACTTTGTTGTTTTGTAACATCTAACAACGGACGTACTTTCTGGGTGATCCTTTAAGGTGACGATCGTCGATAACTGTAATAATTTGAAAACACGTACGGCGCGCATGATTTGATAATACCTAAATGCCGGTGCCTTGCACCCGCGTCCAGTGCCGCGGGCGGAGTGGCGTAGCTAGGAGCGTGGGAGAAGTCTCTTGTAGCGTTGACCTCGCACAGCAGACAGCAGAGGGTCTCTCTCGCACGCCTTGTTTTGCGCTCCGCGGCCCGGCGGGCAGCTCTTAAAGAGGAATAGCTTACAGCCAGGCCGGTCTGACGGGCGGGCGTGCGAGTAGCACGTCCCCTGCCGTCCCGTACCGTCCCGTACCGTCCCGTACCGTCCCGTACCGTCCCGTACCGTCCCGTCCCGTACCGTACCGTACCGTACCGTACCGTACCGTACCGTCTTGTACCGCACCGTACCGCAAACGTAACCCGCCCGGCAAACAATGAGCCGTAACTCCCACGCGGGAACGTGCCAGGCGGCCGGAGCATCGCACGAAAAACAGTCGCAGTCATAATTTAGTTTTACTTTTACTCCGTTTTCTTTTCACAAGTGGCTAACTTCTGACTTTTGTTTCAATTTTATTTGTCTGAAAATACAGTCCTCTCCTTTTTTCCCGCCTCCCGGGGACGACCCTTTCATTTCCGCTGGGTGTCGCCCCGGTTCAAAGGGAAAGGCGGCAGCGCGTAGGGTCATCGTGTAGGCAAATGACCCCCGAAGCAGGCGGCTCCCAAAAGGGGACCTGCTCGGCTCCCTAAGGGGGGCCCCCCGCGGGAACTTGACGAGCTCGTCAGAGTGTAGAGACAGACACGCCCTCCCTCTCTTCCTCCTCCTCTGACCCTCGCTGTAACCTCTGTGACCCAGTTCTCGTCGCGGAGCTGCGCGAAGCCCGCGCGGTATGGCCCGCGGGCGCCGTGAGGTGCGCGGCGCGCGCGTGACCCCAGTCATCTGCTGACCCCACTGCGCCACGCCACGCCACGCTACACCACGCCATCCGCCCCGCGGGGGGAAGCGAGGACTCTATGTATGTATTTTCGTGTTCTCGCCGTAATAAATAGGCAATTTGTATAATCATGGGGAATATCGTGCTCAGGCGGCTCATCGTGTCCGTGATGGCTTATTGTGCGAGAGAGAGAGTGAGAGAGAGTGAGTGAGTGGGTGAGAGAGAGAGAGAGAGAGAGAGAGAGAGAGAGAGAGAGAG
>NW_026267246.1:123264-125229 GCF_000697945.3 Frankliniella occidentalis | reverse complement strand
GGGGGCGGCGGTGAACAATTGCTCGCTGTATCGACAGGGGCGGGTGCGGTGCGAGCAGGGCGCGAGCCTCGCCCGGAGCAGCGCCCCACAAGCTTACTACTACCCTCGGCCCGGACTGCTATTTGCATGTGCGGCGAGTGTTCTGTGTGCCAGAGAGGGAGTGAGGGTGAGCAAGAGAGATCGAGAGAGAGGGAGAGAGAGCTTGAGTGAGTGCAAGAGAGAGATGCGGGTGTGTACACGTAGTACGTCTCTCTCGCGCAGTACGCGAGCTTGCGCTCGTCCTCCTCTGCAGTGTACTGCTCGCGGGCGGCGCGGGTGTGGGAGCCGTGTGGCGGGGGGGCCGATGGTATCTTGCGCGGGGGCCCCGGCGCCCTGGCCGCCGCGCCGCCGGTACTCGACCGGGTGTTGAAAAAGTAAAATGCAGTAAGATAAACTTGGCCGCGCCAGCGGCAGCGGCGCCAACGGTGGCGGGGCGGGGTGGGGCGGGGCGAAGGGCTTAGGCGGAGGAGAGGAGACGGGACGGGACGCGGCAGCAGATGACCTGATTTGATCCTCCGCCGCTGCTGCTACTTTTTCACCCACCCACCGTGTGCCAGCAGAGCCCGCGAGGCTAGCGCCATTTTTTAGGGCCGCACTGCGGGTGACTTTGCCCCCGCACCATCGTCGTGATAAAAATTACACGTTATTCAACACTGGCTGGCGGGTATAGAAATGAGTCAATCCGGTGATTGCAATCATAATTGCAAATCTGAAAATCTATACTTACAGCATCAAAAGTATACGTTTAAACTGTTAAACAACTGTTTCCACAGCTGGTTCTTTGCTCATTTGCGTACATTGAACAGAGCTTTCGGCACTTAAAACTGAAAACACAAATTTTCCAATTAACTCAGCTGAGCCTACTCAGCCTCATTGCCGAGCCTCTCTGTGAAGGACCCCTGCTTTGGCCTAGCGAATGTTTTTCTTTCGTCCCGCTCTGCAGCATTATCTCCCTCTCTCTCTCGTCGTCGTCACGCCCCGAGGAGCCTCGGCTCTCACGCCGTGGTGCAGGTCAGTGTTATACGGCCGATGGAGGGGCGTCGCCACCTCGCCGCCGACGACTACGACGGTCGTTGGCGGAAGTCGGTGCAGCGGGCAACACCTTTAGCGTGGGCGGCGACGCCGTCGTCGGGGCGTGGTGGGGCGTGGCGGGGGCCGTATCTGTGCCATCCTCGGTGCATCCGGCCCAGTGCTGGCCGCCTCTACCCTCACAGAAAGGCTGCGCGCGGGTGAATGTTAAACCTTTCCGTGGAAGGCGGCGGGTGAAGGGCCGCGGTGGCATTGCGCGGCAGCGCGGGCACCTCCGGCCGCCTTGAAGAGCAGAGTACCTAGCGCTCCTTGAAAAGCAGAGTACCTGGCGCTCCTTGAAGAACAGAGTACCTTGCGATCCTCGAGCAGCTCCAGTGCCACAACACAAATGACGCTTTTCTTTCCGACTGCTTTGCCCGTTTGAGCCTCGCGACGGTGAACGCTTAGCGCTTCTCTCTGTCGGGCGCAGCCGCCGACTTTCTGGCAGAGGAAGGAGTCCAACCTGCCTATCGCGCCCGCCAGAGCCAGAGCAGCAGCATAGCAGTGGCAGCGGCAGTGGCAGCAGCAGCAGTGGCAGCAGCAGCAGTGGCAGCAGCAGTGGCAGCAGCGGTGGCAGGCGGCACTGTTCCGCACTGTTGGTTCGGGCCCAGCGCAGGGGAAGACCCTTGTGTCCCCCTCCCCCCCTCACCTCCCCCCAACTGATTTCGCTTCCGATAAGTCAAGCAGCATCGGGGGGGCCACCAACCGGCCAAAGGAACGGCACCGCCTTTGAGGCTTCGCCGTCCTCTCTCTCGCCCTCTGTCTATCGCGATACTCCGGATATATACACTCGCGTCTCATCGCACCGGCAGAAGAGCCCTCATATTTTCACCTCGGCTCCGCGCCGCGCCAGGTGGG
>NW_026267246.1:121166-123079 GCF_000697945.3 Frankliniella occidentalis | reverse complement strand
CACGCCCCTCCAGCCCCGGAGCCGAACCGCAGGCGTGGCGTGGCGCGACCGTCAAAGGCGTAAGGCGGGGCGGGGCGGGGCGGGGCCCCCATACAGGGCGCGGGAGGTGAGGTGGATTGCCTTCTCGGCGCGGCGGCGGCGGGCGCTCGGCCGGCCCTGCTGGTGCACCGCGGCGCGGGTCAGTGACTCCTCCGCGCCTGGACATGGTAGTGTAACACGTCCTACTGCAAAAGACTTGTGAATTATTTTGTTCTTTTCCACCGTCGGCCGTACAAGTAGTGTAACCCGTGCTTCTTCGTGAGAGCCGCTTGCCCCCGCCTGCCACCTTGCTGCCCCCCCCCTCCTTCTCACACCGCCGCCATACGTTGCGTGAATTGAGTTGAGTGAAGTGATTGCAACCTTTTTTTGCCCCTCTCGCCGCGTTTCCTGAAAATGGCTTCATTTTCCGTCTGATGCAGCGCGTGAGAGTTGTGCGTAACGGTGTTGTGTTGTGCATGTAATTGAGGTGGAGAGGAGGGGGGGCGCCAGCAAGTGAACTGTTGTTGTATGGAAGGTGCGGAGCAGCGACCTGCCGCCGCCAGGCCCGAGGAGAGCAGAGAGAGAGAGAGAGAGAGAGAGAGAGAGAGAGAGAGAAGGGGGCCGGCAGTGCGCCTCACCACCACTGCCACCGACGGGGGGGTGCGGGCAGGCGAGCTATTTGCATAGCTCTTGGTACAGAGTGCTCCATTTCAGTCGCGGTGCTTCCCATAGACACTTCTCGCGCCACCTCCTGAGCGTCTGTGGTCCGTTGTACCGGACCCTCCGAGCAATGAGCCCCCTGCTTCTATTGTAATTTTAATTTGAATACATATTGCAAATCGTAGATGTTGTTACACAATAACGTGTTCTTTATAAAAAAGTTTTCGAATTGCGGTTTTACTGCGTCGTCATACTCATCCGTGCCAGTTTTAGGCGGATGTCAACCTCCCTGCTTCCCTCGCCCCTCCGTCTCACCCTCCCTCCTTCATGTCCGCTGGAAACACTCGCCCTGTCGCTGTCGTTGCGACCGAACGTTTTGTTTCTTGCTGTTTTTCTGTCTCGCTCTTCCCCCTCCGCGCTCGCGCTGCTGTCGAGATTCGGCAATTCGATTACTTGTGTGATTTCTCCTCTTCCCATCCCGAAATCAGATGACAGACGGACGAGCAAGCGGGCGTAACCCCCTCGGCAAAAACTCGCCCGAAAATAAAACAAGCTGCGCTTCGCGGCGCTGGCAACTCTGTTCAGCAGCAGGGGACGGCCGTCGTCGGCGTCTGCTGGATCGGGCTTTCGGCTCGGCCTACAACCCTCACGTCATACTGCACTAGCCGCTGAACACAGTCGTCACACGACTTTTTTCTCTTTGAAACTTTTCTGGATCGTAACGGACCGTCACACTCTGTCACGATTGACGGCACGCACTGCCGTGAATTTTTTTTTCTCTTACACTTATATTCTAATTTACTTTTTACCAGATTTTATTAAATTTGCAACAGCGCGTTCTAGCTTGTCAATTAGTTCCATGTTGACGCGTATCGCTTGTAATAATTTTACCATTATTTTAAATCGTAAATTAAACACCAATAGAAACTTTTCCCATAATACCCTACAACCGTTTTTCACAGTGCGGGCGGTAGCAGAACTGTGTACGTAGTGCGCCCATCCAGTCCCATCCGCCCAGCCCGCGGTATGACTACTCGACATTCTCCTCTCATTCACCTGTTTACGGTGAATGACGGACGAACGATGACGCCGCGGATTGAAATGTGCGGCGTTTGGCGCCAGTCATCCTGTCGTGTACGCTGCGCAGGTGCAGGCCGCGCGGGGGGCTACTCTGCTGCTGCCACTTCCTTCCCGCTTGGCCGGGCCGTGCGTATAGTGGCGTGGTGTCCCCCCCC
>NW_026267246.1:119214-121116 GCF_000697945.3 Frankliniella occidentalis | reverse complement strand
CCCCCCGGGGCGTTGTCGAACGGCGGTGCGGTTCGCGTTTGGAGCCTGCTTCTCGCTCCACCGTGAAATCCTATGGCGCCGGTCGCGCGTTAGCAGAGCAGCTGCAGCAGAGAGAGAGAGAGAGAGCGAGCGAGTGAGGAAGGGAGCGAGATAGAGCGAGAGAAAAGCCTTTTTATCATTTTGACTAAATAAAGTGCGAAACTTTGGCAACAAATCATGTGGGGTTCGGGAACGCGTTACATTATAGGCCCGGGGACGGATCTAGATACACAGCCGCTGCGCCGCCGCCGCTGCCCCAGTAGCACCACGGCGCCGCCGTCACGAGGTGACGTGGCTTATTTATTTTATCTGCTCGTCGTGAGTATGAGCGGGGGCGGGCCGGGGGCGGGCCGGGAGCGGGCGGGGGCCAAGGCTCGGTATGCCTGTCTAAGGGAGGCTTAAACTGGCCCGCCGAGCTGCCGCGGGGGGTCGCCTCGGCATGGCGTGGTGCGCGCGCGCGCTATGAAATGGGCCACTCGCTAAAGAGTCTCTGGCCTGCCGGGCTGTTTCCATTATTTATAGCGACCGTCAGGGCGCGGGATAGTGTCTCTGTCGAGCCGCCTCGCCCCCCGGGGCCCGGGCCCTGGGGCCGGAGCAGGCGGGCGCTATGGGGCCTCCGTGGACGACGCGCGCTCCTAGCTCCGCTGCTCGGCAACAGGCTCGCACCCCTGGCCTGGCCCAGAGGAAGATTTGCTTGTCTCGGCGCCTGTAATTCTCGCACTACCCTTTCAGCCCCTGAAGACCAGGGGAAGAAATAGGAACCAACTTTGTCTCACAAGCTGTTTCCACTTGTCGTTTGACTGAATTCTATTTCTATATAATTATTGTTTCGCGTGTAGTATTTACTCGCGGTTGTGTAGCTGCGCTATGGCTGTGTTCTGGTGCCACCCCCGCGCCGCAACGCTCAGCGAAGCGGCCTGCTGCTGGACCACCCAGCCTGCCGAGCGAAACACATCTCTCTGGGCGCCGGCAGCAGCAGCAGCAGCAGTGTGGATGCGGTAGAGCCGCCTCATACAGATTCATCGAGCGCTTCATATGTATCAGCGCGGCGCCTGTCTTCCCCTCTACTCCGCGGCGGCCTGGCGCGTCGTGGCGTGGAGAAAGAAAGTGGCGGCACAGTGGCACTACCGTTCGTTCGCAGCTCCAGATGGGCGTCGTCATCCGGTGGACGTGGACGCGCCATGCATGCACTATACACAGCAGTACGAAATACTCGACTGAGAATAGCTGAATCAATCGACTGTTTTCGAAAAACCCCACGCTACTATTTTTTGTGTTCCGTGAGTTTTAATGTTTCTGCACGGAACAGTTTTCGCGGCAATAAATAATAGTGTGAGAAGGAGTCTAGTTTTCCCGCTCGCCGCGCGCTCATTAGAGTCGTGCTCGCCGTGTTTTCGTTCTTGTTGATTTGGTCGCCGCCGTTCGTTGTGCATCTTTTCCTGTTTGTGGAGAGAAGACACGACGGCGGCGCTGGTGGCGGCGCGCAGACCTCTGCTGCTAGGATGGGGGGTCCCCCGTCCCCGCCGCTCTGCTTCCTCCACGACTGAATTCTTGGCAAAATACACTCCGGTCGGCAAACTTGCCGAAATGTTTTGCTTCGGCCAATTGATCTCTCCGCGCGCGCACTGCGGCGGCGGACGGACGGCAGAGAGAGGGGAAAGGGCTTTATGCTGTTTGTCTGCGAAAACGGATTCTTCTGCAGCGCGCGCTTCCCGTCCGGACGGGGCGGGGCTCGACGGGCGGCGCTAGGAGTGAGTACAGTGCCCTCTGCGGACGAGCGAGAGGACCGACTCGTGGACGTCCAGTGGTCGTTTAGCGGACCATGATTTCTGTGCGACTGTGGTTGTCGCATAATATACTCTT
>NW_026267246.1:114270-115989 GCF_000697945.3 Frankliniella occidentalis | reverse complement strand
GGGGGAAGCTGGCATGCCCCGCGCCGCCACCTTGGGGTGCGGAAATGAGCTGCTGGCGCTGCCTATCGGTATCGCCGCCATGGCGGCCGCCTGCCCCGGGCGGGGCCGGGCAGGCAGGGCGCGAGCCTCAACCAATCCCCAGAAGCCGTTAACGCGCTGCCCGTCCATTCGCCCACCCCCGCGCCCGCTCCTCTGCTGCCCGACCCGCCCGGCCCAGCTCGGCCCGGCGGGACAACTTTCCGAAACAACTTTGTCCGGCCGTGGAGCAGCGGGAGCGTGAGCGGGAGCCCCGTGGAGGGAGGTGGGACGAGGCACTGACTGGCCGGGGGAGCGGGGGTGGTGGTTGGAGGTTTGCGCGGGGGCTGGCGGGAGCCTGCTGTGCCGCCGCCCTGCCGGCCCCCTAGCAATCCGGGGACAAGGTTGACGGCGGCCTCGGAGTATCAGGCAGCGGCCGAGAGCGGGCGGCTGATTGCGTTACAATGGAGTAAGCGTCGTCTCAAAGGGTGAGGTGGGGTGAGGCGGGGCGTGGCGGGGAAGCGCCACTAGCTGGGGCCCCAGCGGCGGTGGCGTGTAGAGCTGGGGAGTGGTGCGGACCATGCCGGTGACATCGGCTGGCACTGGAGGCCGCCCTCCCTCTTCCACCGCCCTGCCCCGCCCCGCGCGCGAGAGCACCGGGGGATGACCGACCACCACGGGCACAACCCTCCCTGCCGCACGGGGTCCGCGCACGGCCGGCCGGCCAGGGCGGCGGGCAGCTCGAGAGAGAGATATAGTTTATAGAGCGGGAGATAAAGGGAACGGGGCGAGGGTCCGCAGCGTGACACGGCGCGGCGGGGGCCGCCCTAATTGGGTGCAGTGGTCACTGGTCCAGTGCCATGAGCGGCCATGACGAGATCTGCGGCAGGTTTATTATTGCGAATCCCCCTTTTGCTAAATGAAAGAGGGGATGAAGGGGGAGGGACCAGCCAGCGTGCGAGGGTCGCCATAGCAGGCTGCTGGAGCGGAGCGTTGCCGCGCGTGGTGGTGGTTTAGAGAGAGGGACGTTTTTGGAAAAGAAACAAAAAAACAGTTTCAACTACGGTGGCAAAGTCATGGATGAGGGTGGTGCGCTCGCGGTGTGTGTGTGTGTGAGAGTGTGTGTTACGTTACAACTTTGCTGCTCTGAATTGGATCCACTGCTCGGCCCTTGACCGCACTGTACCCCCTCCCCACTCTGGGCCCCTTGCCCCGGCGAGCCAAGTTACCCCCCTCCTCGTCCTCCTCTCCCACCCCTCCTGCACGCCATTCCGACAACGAAGGATATTTACGCTTATGCAAAGGGACCTGTTTCTCGGGAATGTTTAGAGGAGATAGCGGCCGACTGGTGGTGTAGGGGTGCTGGTGTGTGTGTGTGGGGGGGGGTGGGTATGGTGTGTCGGCGCCCATAGCTGGTGACACACAAGCAGGGGCGCCGGTGTTATCTCTTTGGGCTGAGGGGTGAGGGGCTGGCGATATAAATTGTCCATGTCGACGAACGTCATGGCCACACAGCATGATGCGTTGCTTCACGCTCCCCTCCCCCTTTACTAGGATGAGCCACGCTCGGAGTCACACAATGGGGCGGAACGATTTTCATTTTTTTTGTCCCCGCAATTTCTCATAGCCGTGAGCTGCTATTCGGCCGCGCAGCTGGTATATGGGACCCTCCTGATGGGGAGGCAGGTGTTGTGTAAGGGGGGG
>NW_026267246.1:108098-114220 GCF_000697945.3 Frankliniella occidentalis | reverse complement strand
GGCCTAGTTTATGAATGTTTATTTGCCACGCTAGAATTATGCCACTTTGCTGCTGTCACTCTGCGAGTAATACGATCCGATCATTGGGTTTCGATGAGGATCTATATCGGGGTACAGGCGGCGTTTTGTTGGAGAGCGTTACTCTCTAGGATCTGCGCCTGCTGCATGCCGCATGACCGATGAGTACCCCCCTCCTCTCTCCCCCAATCCTCTCTCTCTCTCTCTCTCTCTCTCTCTCTCTCTCTCTCTCTCTCTCTCTCTGCAGTAAGCACCGCGCCGCTACTTGTATGTCGGCGCAAAAGGGAGAGAAAAAGATGAAAAAGAGCTGTACCGCTCGGGCCCTTTGTGCCATGAATACAGTGAAAACCACGAGACAGTGGGATAAGGGGGGAGAGAGAGGGCAGACAGAGAAGACAGAGAGACATTAAGCAGCACAAGGTGGAACTGGACACAGAAGCAGACAAGTAGACTAGGAGGCGGAGGTGAGGAACTCCTGCGGGGTCAGCAGGTCGGGCTGAAGTATAGCCTGGCGTGATTACCGGGGATAATGTGACATTCTCGCGCCTGAATCCTGCAGTAACGACGTGGAGGTGGGGCGGCGAGACGGGCGCTATTGTGCATGACTCGGTGTGATCCGCGGGCTTCTCGGAGGCGGAGAGGGAGGGGAGTCGGCCGAGGAGCGAGGGGGCCACCCATCTGGCTGCAACCCCCAGCGCTGCTGAAACAACAACTAGCACCATACCTCTACCAGGTCGTTGACGTGCACCCGTGTCATGTCATGTGTCTGTTGCAGGGGGGAGCGCCAGGAGCCGGGGCTGGACACCACCAGCATGAGGTCGGAACGCTAGCGCCTCACCGACTCGCCACGGTAAGTAAGAAGTGTCCTGCGCGATTGCAAAGGAAGTGGCTGTGTAGCGGAGAGTTTTAGGTGGTGTATACCGTGTGGACCATGAGCTCGTCGGGTACTCCGTGTGTTCCCTCACGAAATTAAATGAAAACGGAAAAGTTTGCGCTACCATGAAGTTTTCTAAAATGTCATAGCGTAAGTGCTTTTCAAAATTGACGTTTCCTTGAACTTTCGGTCGAAAACGCCCCCAAAAAACTTCATACATTGAATCGAAAAATTTGCATTTCTTACTTCCCTACAACACACTGCCCTACTCAACTCACGCGCCCTCCGCGAGCGAACGGAATTTAATCATTCTGCGCTCCTTTTGTTTTCGAGGGACCGCATACCCTCCGCCTCCATTAGTTCTTTTAATGAAATGAGACCGGCTCGCGCGCCGCCGCGGACAGGCCGAGGAGAGCGGAGCCTGCGGAGCCCTTATTTACTCTGGCGATTTATCCGCCGTGAATGGCCTTTGGGAAGTCATTAATGCCGATCCAGCAGCTGTCTGCCCGGCCGGCGAGGAGCAATGAGATTTTATCGCGAGCGAGCCCGCGAAAAGGAAAATGCGGGCAGAAAATAAAAAGTACTTTTAAGCTATAGAGAGGGCCGGCGTTGTCGGTGTGGTGGCGGGGGTTGTATTTCATGGCGGGGAGGGCGTCGAACCCTCCTCGGCGGCAGTGGCGGCAGGTGCACGGGTACCCGCCGAGTACTCTGCATAGGCAGTCGTTCGGGCGAGAGTACGCACGAATAGTACTCGTTGCTCACCCAGAAAAGCAGGTACTTGAAAATCAAGTGCATTTTCTTGAAACAAGTGCATGCACTCGAATAACCTGAGTTCTCATCGGTTCTCATTGCAAGGAAATGCTTGATTGCAAAGTACCTGGCTTATTTAGGGCGCAGCAGATCGACTGCCGCGTGCAGCTGCCACGATCCTGATTGAGCTGTCGACTGACGCGCTGGGTGTCATCAGGTCCCAAGTCCCCTCCTCCCTTGTAAAACTGTTTTAGTGTGAGGTGACCTCTTTGCCTGTTGTTCTCTCTCTCGCGGCTCCATAACTAAACAAGCACTCTCCTGCTCTAGATCCCGAAATAGGTTTCCAACAACGCTGCGCTGCGGCCACCGCCGCTCGCGAGGAGGAAAAGGAAAAGGGGAATGATGATGATAATTCTCGCGCGTTTATTTTGAACGCTTTTGTGTTCCCCTGAGCGCTGGTGGGGCGGGGCCGGGCGGGGCGGGGCGGGACGGCGGCCCTGTGCAAAGGGCGGGATGCTAACAACGTCAACGCTATTTTTACATCCCTCTGAGCGATCATCGACAGCAGCGGCAGCGGCGCGCGCATTTGGATCAAATTCTTGGCAATAAAATGTGCGCGGTACGCGCGGCGAGGCGAGCCGTGGTGGGCCGCGACCTGACCTGCCCCCGTGCCTGTGTGGTGCTGCCCACTGGGACGTACAGGCTCGCTGGCGATGATGATCATCGGCGAGACGATGCAGTGGCCCGCGTGATGTGGGACTCCGCTCACTCCGCACGCTGGTGCCGTGTTTTAATGCATTATGTGCTGCATGGCCATATGTATCGAGAGCGCTTTAGATTCGAGCTGCCGCATGCTCCATTATATGGTCTCTCCGTCTCTTCTCTCTCTCTCTCTCTCTCTCTCTCTCTCTCTCTCTCTCTCTCTCTCTCTCCATCCTCCCATAGCGAGCGATTCCCCTATTCCGTCTATTTCAGCCTGCTCTAATGAAGTTCCAGCACTAGACAATGCCCTCCCCCTCTCCTTCCCCTCCCTGTCCCCCTTGTCATATGCGCATAGCACGCTATAGGCCACTTATCATTTTGCGTTCCCTGCACAAAACGCGTTTATTTGGATTTTGCGGGATAAACTATCTCTGCCGGTCAGTCTAACGTGGTGGATTGGGAAGAGGAGCCGGGGGCGGCCGCGTGACGAGAGGGAGAGGGGAGCCCCTTCCCCGCCCAAGCCGGGCTGCTTCTGCTGCAAAGCGAGTTGTTTGGCGTCGCGAAGTGGGGTTGGGGGCGGCCTGTGTCGCGTGAGAACTTTTATCTTTTCGCAACGTGTTTGTTGTTCCGGACGATCGCCTCTCAAGGAGTGCCCTGCCGTGTGTGTGTGGTAGAGGGCGCAGGAGGGGTGCTGCTGAAATTATTAAAGTAGGTTGCATTTCCAGAAAATTGAAAACAAAATCGTTTTTGAATATTTTTTGTTCACCCAGAAAAGCAGTCCTTTGGCGTAAAGAAATTTTATTCGCCTTACCGAAAATTTCATAGCAGAATTTAAAGATACATTTTTCGGTAGAATGACGAAATTTTTTATTCTACCCAACGAAATTTTTGGCAAATTAGAAAAGGTGTTTGTCAAATTGAAAACAATTTCTTGAGCAAACGAAATTTTTTTTTTGAAACAGCTAAAATTTTATTGGTTTCGGCAATGTCAAAATGTTGTTGTTAGAAAGATATGGTTTTCTAAAGGTTTCCCAAGTGAGCTAACCTACAGTTTTGTTTTTGATTGGTGTCATGAAAAATGTTGTGTAAGCCTGCCTGGAGTGTCCCTGGACGGGAGTAGTGAGAGCTCACCGCGACCTCATTGTGCCAAAAGCCTTTACCATGCCTCAGCTTAAATTTCACAGGCACGGGAAGGGGGTAAAATAAAAATAATGTGATCCAATAAATAAGCATATTTTTTTGTGTGATTTGCTTCGCCGCGTTTTTTTATTCTATTTCGCGATCCGTTCCATCACGCTGGCAATGGGGCGTAAGTCACCTGGGCTCGGCGCCGGGCCTGCCTGTACCTGTGTGCAATCAGTGCGACCCCAGCTGAGCCCGGCGGGGCGGGGCGGGGCCGGCCGTCGAGGGAATTTGCCTGCTTGTTGATAGGAAGGAGGAGGGCCATAGGGCTTTCACGCCAGAGCAGTCTGCCTCCAATCGATATGATGGAGTGATATACCGGTCCAAGCCGGGCGCCCGCGGCGGTGTGCCCCCGCCCGCGCCCCCCACCTCCCTCGACCTGGACCAGGACGCTGCCCCACGCCCCACTGAGCCCCACCACGCTCTGGTGCCCCCCGCTGGGGGGGCTCCTTCTCCCGCACCACCACCACCACTACCCCGCTCTCTTTCTTAGACCTGCAGGAGGAGGAGGACGACGATGATGATGGGGGCGCGGTGCGGAGGAGCGGGTGGCCAATTTAATTTTTCTGCGCGCGTCCCATCAGGCGGCCCATGTAAGTGGGGAAGACAGCCGCCGCATGTAAACGCGAGCAAGCGCAACGAACCCCCTTCCAGGCCCCGCTTTATTCCTCTCCGCCCTCGTGCGCTAACGCCAGGCGTGGGCCACCAGAGGTCACCGCCGACAGCCATCGCTGGAGGCGCGCCACGCCCCACCATGCCCTGCCACGCCCCGCCACGCCCTCGCGTCGGACCACAATCCCCTGACGTGATGTGAACTGTACCGTGCCTTTGGCCCCCCCGCCTAGCGCCAGAACCAAATGGAGCAGCTCAATTCTGTTATTCGGACTATCGGATCCCTCCTCCCTTCTCCCCTTCCTCTCTCTTCTCTCTCTCTCCCCCTTCCTCGCCGTTGCCATCCTTTTTCTCCCTCCCCGCTGATAATAATAATGTCCATATCGAATAAGCGCCAACGCTTCCCCGACCTGCACACGAGTTATGCCACCCTTTATGACGCCCTCCCTACCCCCTCCCCCTCCACTTTCCTCCTCACCGACAATTTTGCTCCCCGCTCGCCCGCCCCTCACACCTGCTTTTGTCGCTCCACACTCAGAAAGCAGGGTTGCCTGCCTGCTCCGCGTCGACATTGCGCGCGAATATATATATCTCTCTCTCTCTCCCTCTCCCTCTCCCTCTCTCTCTCCCTTTGCTTTCGTAAAGCCTCCCTCCCGAAGCGGTTGCTTTTGTTTCCGCCGAATCGATGTATATGTGTGGCGCGCCCGTGTTGTTTTGTTTGCACATTTTAATACAATACATGTCTCTATAATTGTCGACGTTTGTTGCCCGCCCGGCCCTGCGGCGAGAGAGGAGAGAGACGGGGAGGGGATTTACAGGAGCGGGCGTGTAACGCACACACACACACACACACACACACACACACACACACAGATACACTCGGTATGAGAAATAAGAAATATCGACGAGGCCGAGGACTCCCCGCTCCGGAAGTGTTTTCCTGATATTGAAGACAGTCTGTCTGTCTGTAGCACGCAGATAAGGGGGCCCCCGTGTTTGCCATTGTGTTTGCCGAGAGCCGGGCGGAGGCTGGGCGACGCTCTCTGTGTCGTCCTAGGGGTGGAGCAAGCAGCAGGGGAAGGTATAGCAGCGCCAGAGGATCACGTTCTGTTGTTGTGTATATGTCGTGGCCTCTCGGCGACTGCGGGGGATAGAGCGGCGGACCCGCCCGCGCGCGGGCCGCAAATATACAGTATACTACGGTAGTCGGATGAGTTTACCCGTCGCGGGGTTCGGGCTGCGGGCGATGTTGTTGTGGCGCTTGGAAAGTAGTTGTTGACGGCGGTGTACATGGCCCTGCAGGTGAGTGGGCGGGCGTGGCCGCACCACTTAGTGGCGGCCGCCACCTGCTCCCTACGCTCCCCTAGGACCCCCCCCCCTCTCTCTCTCTCTCTCCCTCTCTCGCTCAGGACCGGATATGGAAGTGATTGCGTGGGCCGGAACTGCATGTGCCGCCGGACCCATCAATGCTTGCAATTGCTGCAGCCGTGCCCGGCCGTGCCCATGGCGGCGGCGCAGCGGTGCACTCTGGTGCAACGGGGTCTGGGGTCTGGGAGGCGCGGCACCATGTTCACCATTGGGGACTTGTAGTACTTGGCCGTAACGCGCCCCTCCTCGCCGAGTCAGCGTCATGTTTGGACGAGGTAGTGTGGACTTGGCTCAAGCACCCCGAGTATCTGTCTTCGCGAACGAAATACTGAAGGGTCAATTCCAGGAAAATGGTTAGAAAAGAACGTCCGTACGTCACGAGTGATTGAGAGGCGCTTTCTTGTTGTTGTTTTTTTTTTTTGTTCAACAAACAAATTATTTATACAGAGCTCGGAAACTATTTTTTCTTACCGGCCGCGGCCGAGCATATTTGCAGTCTCTCTTTCTTCCGGATACGCGTTGTCCTCTTGGTGCCTGTGCCAGCCATATCATCAGCAGGGTAGCGCATAGCGCTGACAAGCGCGACCCTCCCGTCGTCCTCCAAGGGGCGCCCCCC
>NW_026267246.1:96136-102357 GCF_000697945.3 Frankliniella occidentalis | reverse complement strand
CTTCATGAAAAACGGCTCAAGATATCGGGACGCAAGGTTGCGCGCCCCCGCTCCGGGGAGAGAAAGGGTTTAGCGCTGTCGTGGTGTGGCAGGCAGAGTGAGCGGGGGCACCGCCCCCCCCCCTCCCGCGCCCTTGTCGGCGGAGCCGGGGGCGGCGGCGACGGCGGCGTCAACCGAAGTTTTGCGTCACCCTCCAGAAGAGAAAGTGATTTTTTCGCTTTCGCTTTTATTACTCCCTCCGTCGCGACGCTTGGGCCTCGATATTTTTTTTCTCCTTTTTCCCGTTCCATTTTTTCTTCTTTCCCTTCGCCGCTCCGCTCCACATGCGCGCGGCTGCACGTGCACCTGATGTGATGGATACTTACGCGAAGGGCAGGTCGCTGACGAGTCTCCGTGGAGGATGAGAAATTAGCCTAGTGCGACGGAGGAGGATGGACTCTCCGAAGGGGATGAAAATGTTTCCAGTCCTTCTGATGATGATGGTGCTGGTTCTGCGTGCGGGCGGGGGCAGTCCAGGCCACCCCCATAAATAATTGGAGTGTTATTAACTTCTTTGGTTGACAGTTTAATTAAAGGTAATTTATTTCTTGTTTCTGCCCCCTCCCCCCACCCTTTCCGGTGGGAATAATTCGATAACCAGGTCGGTTTTGACGCCTCGCGAGGTTTGCGCGGTGTTGCGATGCCGTAGAGCGAGAAATATGATTTGGAATAATTAAAACCGACAAAGTGCGTTTATGTTTGTATTTTATTCTCTCGGCGTGATGGGCCCGCGGGCAATGACAGTATTAGTAGTAGTGAAATCAGTCCATCCCTCCGGGTGGGGCTGGTCCGGCCGGCGAGTCCGGCGCCCGTCCTAATATGATTCTCTGCGGGGCGGGGCGTGGCGGAGAGGCGCCGGGCTGCGGCAGGAAGCCGTATGCAAATGTTCCTGCCGGGCGGTGCGGCGCCTGGCGGCCGCGTTTGGAAGTCCCTTCCAACAAGGCGCCCCGCTCGCCTCCCTGCGCATCGCATTGGAGCGAGAGAGAGGGAGAGAGAGATGCTGGACCGCCCCCGACTCTGGCCGAGGAAAGACGTTCCCGAATAGAGTCCGGTGGCGGGCGGCGGCGCGCGGCACGGTCCCCCAACGGGCCCGGGGTGCCTTGAGCCTGATGCGCAAAGGGCGCCCCCGGCCCGGCCGGCGTCCCTCGCCCCGCCCCGCCACGCTACGGGTGCGCTCCTCCAAAAGGACCGGAACCATGGGCGGGGTCAGGTGGCGGGGCCGACAGTTTCATGGTGCTGTTCGGGTCGAGCCGCGCCCGATCCGTGAGGCGGTACCCGCGCGCCGGCGCCCCAAAGCAACCCTTTTAAGCGCTTGCCGCCCTCCATTATCGCACCGGGGCGGGGCGGGGCGAGGCGGGGCCGTTCTAGGAGTTCATCCTGAGCCGGCGCCGGCCGTACTGCTGGCTGTTGTTTGGACGGCGCGCTTTTGTTGACCTGGGGCGGGCGTGGAGACGAGGATAGAGGTGGAGAACGATAGAGAGAGAGAGAGAGAAAGCGAGAGCGAGAACAGTGGGGACACATATTGACTGCGCCCCTCCCTCCTCCTCGGCGCTCGTCGTTGGTGTTGGCTTGCTTCTGCGTGAAGATGAAAATGTTTGCGGACATAAATCGGGGCTCCCTTCTCGGAGTGCAGCGCCGTGGTCCTCCCCACGGCCACTGCTTAATGCGGCTGATCACCTCTAGCCGCCGGTGGCTTGCTGGCGCCCCGCCAAGTCGGTGGCTCTGTAAACACGGCGTCGACGGCGTGGTCCTTGGCGGGGCGGGGCGGGTCCTGCCTGCATCTCATCGCCCGTCCTGGGTCGCCCCCCGCCCCCTCCTTGTCCCACCCCCTCAAAGAGGACGACGACGACGACGGCGGCGGCGAGCCCCTCAATATCCTGCGGCTTTGGCCGGCGCTTGTCCCGGGGACCCCGCCACGCCCCGCCACGCCCCGCCACGCCCTGCCACGCCCTGCCACGCCGCGCCTCGCCTCGCCCCACCTCACCGGGGCATGCCGTGCACCCGCCGTCTCCCTCTTGTGTTGGCGTCTGGACCACACAAAGCTGTGGCTAATGGTCCAGGGGCTGGTTAGAGAGGCGGGCGCACCTGAGAGCGAGAGAGATGCTGGTCTGAGGGGCCGCGGGGTGAGGGGGCTGTACCGAGTGGGAGTGGACTGCCTTAATATTGAAGGCCGTCACCCTCTGTGTCCTGGACGGTATAGGGGGTGTAGGGGGACAGGGGTTTACTCTTTACCCCCACCTTTGCTCCCCCAACCCCTCACCCTCTTGTCGCGCTGTTTCACTCACACGGAATAAAAATGAGCGTGACGTTTATATTTCCATACAGGCGGCGGGCCGTCATGAGGGATGTCGGAGGGGGCGGACGCGGGGCGGACGGGGGGCAGTGACCCCGACTACGGGGCCCCGACCCGGCTTCTATTGCACGGCCGCCGCCCCCGCCGCCCCCCGCCCCTTTTCCGACGCTGAGTGCAAAGTTCGGGAATAATTTTGTTTCGCCCCGTCTCGGTATCCCTCACCGCGCCCCTCCTGTTCTGGACTAAAACGGACACTATCAGGAGGCCGCGGAGCTGGTGCGGCTGGAGCCCCCTCGCCCCTACCCTCCCTTCTCTCTGCTCCTGCAGCTGAGTGATTCGTGCGCAACGCCACAATGTAGCCGCGGCCTGCACGCGTCATTGCGCCCCTCCCTCCTTTACGGTGCCCCGCTCTGTAATTGTGCGCCGTCTAAGAGAGAGAGAGAAAGAGAAAGAGAGAGAGAGAGAGAGAGAGAGAGAGAGAGAGAGAGAGAGAGGGAGAGAGAGAGACCAGACGAAAGTAAATGTACCGTCGGGAGCACACTTTGCCCACCGTGCGTCCGTGCGTGGAGGGTCGTGTGCCGCCTTGCGCATGGCGTGCGTTGACAGGTGACACGTGTACTTTTGGCCGCGGAGGTACTGCTGCTGCTGCTGCTGCTGCTGCTGGCGGCGGTGGCGGTGGCGGTGGTTCTCCCTCCCGTCACGGCGGCCGGCTCCGATGAGGTGGAAGCGGTGATAACGACAGAGGGGGGCTCTTATCCCTGCTTCCGGTACCGTAAAGCACGTTACAATGTGGGCCTTTTATTTCTCCCGGATGGTGCGCGTCGGTGGACGCGTGGGCGGGCACAGGAGGCAGGCACGGGGCGGGCCGACAGACTGACACACCCAGAGAGAGAGAGAGAGAGAGAGAAGCACCAGCAGCGATTGCATGGTTACCTCTGGGATAACTGGTTACAAAATAAACTATCATGCAGTTATCGGAACTATATCTTAGTCCTCGCGGACCATCACTTTATGACTGACTGTCCCTAAACATGATGGTTGCTTCAGCTTTCTATTTATCCGGGTTGATGAGGTAGTCAGGTACCGACAAAAAAGGAGGTAGGAGGCGGGGCGTGCCATGGCCACCAGGCCGCCAGACCGCCAGACCGCCGGGCCGCGAGGCCCCCGCGTCTCGAGTGGCTCTCGCCGTGCAGGTAGGCAGTGCGCTGCTGCTCCGCGCTGTGCTGTCGAGCGAGTTGCATACGCGCGGGTCGAGCGGCTGAGGCCGGGACCGGGCGGAGTCTGGTCTGCGGCTGCGGCTGCGCTGCGTTGTCTCGTCGCTGTCTATTTTGAGTACCCCTCTCTCCCCTAACCGCTGCCCCAACCCCCTCTCCCTTTCCCCTCGTTCTGTCGGTTGAGTGATTAAGGAAGGCGCCCTGCCTGAGTAGTTGAGTTCCTTCTCCGTACCGTACCTCGTCAAGGCTAGTCTCTCTCTCTCTCACTCTCTGTGTTCCTCCTCGCTGTGTGTGTGTGTGTGCGCGTCTCTGTCCCCCTCCCTTGGACGAGGGTTGGTGCCCTCTCATTGTGCAGCCAGTTCATTTGTCTGTTCTATCTTGGCGGAGAGAGAGAGAGAAAGAGAGAGAGAGATGGGTTGGAGGAGTCTTGGAACCAAGTCGTGGAAGTTACGCAAGTTTAGGGCGCTGCGGGAACCACCATTGAAGGAGGGGGGGGGGGGGGGGGGTTGAAACCGTGGCTGGTAGCCGGGTACGGCACACCGGTCTTGGTGGGCTAGGTTAGGTTATGTATGTGTGCCGACTTCCCTGCCTTCCTCTGCTGCTTCCCCACTGCGCTGCTGCTGCTTGTGCTCGCAAGTCTTGTTTCTGCTCTTGCTGGCGCGACACGCATCGGAATTGCAATGCGGAGCTTTTCGGCGAGTGTTGCGGCGCCGTTGCGAGTGGCAGTGGAGTGGAGAGAGGAGGGGGAATGTGATATGTGCGTGTGGCGTGGAGAGGGGAGGGCTAAGAGGTTCCTGTTGCTCCGAGCTTAGAAACTGTCGTTCATCCGGCCAGCCACCCCGAGGTAACGCGCGGTTCAAGCCAGCCCCCCCTCTCTCCCTTGTGGCTCATTTTAAGTAAGCCTTTGCAAATGCTGTTTTGGTGTTATCACAATACCGCCCTATACACTCCGAATAAAAATTGCCACATACGAACGATGGCGTTTGCAACGTTCCAAACACTCAACAATAACACGGAAAACAACACCTTGTTCTTGCGAGTCAGTGGGCTCGACAACAATTCTTTGCAGAGTAGTTTGAGTGTCCGCGTGTCCCCGTCCCTGTGGGTTTCTTTTTATTTGTTCTGTTTAATTCTTTCCAGTAAATATAAACCCCACCCCGCGCCTCTCGGTCGCCCTCGTTCCCGCCCGGCTTCTCTCTCCCGGCCTCGATGTGTCCTTTACACCTGCGTGCGGACCTCGCCGAGCGAAATCGTTGTTTGGAAAAAGGAGGACGACAGTTAAAAAAGCAAAGATAAAAAAAAAGTGTGGAGCGAGAGAGTGGCGATGCCGGCTTCACCTAGCAGCCAGCAGCAGCAGCAGCAGCAGCAGCAGCAGCGCTCTCTTGCTTGCTCTGCCCATACCAACCCCCTTCGTTAACTGAACCCGGCCAGCACACTTGTAAAAAAAGATTGGTAAAGTTTTTGCTCCCGCCGCCGTTGGAGAGTCGAGGGATTAAGGTTTTTTAATAGCGCGCGGGTCCGAGTACCGATCTCTTGTGGTGGAGCAGAGAGAGCCTGTGGTGGCCAGCCCGCCCGGCTGTGCCATCCTCCAACCCGACCGGCATCCTCTCCAAACTTTAACGGCAACTTTTATTCCTGAGTGAGGTGCGGTCAGATAGCGGCACCTCTCGGGGTAATTGCTGGCGCCGCTTGCTGGGCCTGGCTTGATGGCGCATGCCAACATCTCGAGATCTCACTGGTGAAAAGTGGAAAGGGCGTAAGTCTTCGGACTTCCCATTGGACTTACGCCCTTTCCACTGTTTACCAGTGAGCTCAGCCAGCGGCATAGGGAGGCTTTGGGTTGGCACTTAACAGTCATCTTTTTGTCTCTCTCAGACACGCTGCTGAGGTGGAGGCTAAGCTAAGCGATTGTCACGCCTTTAATTAGGCTTCATATAAACCGTCCGGGGAGGTTTTGTTTGTCTTTGGCGGCGAGAAACGCGAGCAGCGGGGGGCGCTTTGGGGGTACATCCGGTGCGCCGCCGACCTACCGGAGAAGCCCCGCGCTACTTCCGGTAAGCTGCTTACCCCGCGCACTCTGGTTGCAGCCCGGGTCCTCGTCCCAGTTCCCGTGGGAGAGAGTCTCTTTGCTGATTGGAAACAAGAGGTCGCTTTTAAACTAGTGGCGCACTGCACTGAACTCAATGTAGTTGGTTCTCATTTCAAGAAAATCACAGAATATTTAAGGAAAATGTTCTGATTTGAACCCCTACTTACAGTAAACCCATGAGTTTTGCGTTGGGAGTTACTGTTCTTGTTCTGCTGCCTTAGCATTGTAGAGGTCTTCAATTTTTCATTATTACATTTTTTGTAGTGCACGCTTGCTGCATAGGGCTGTCAATGCTGGGGATACGAGATGCAGCATCTGGACGAGCCCGAGGCTGATTTGGTATGCAAGCGGTGGCCCGCCGTGCCGTCCGGGGGTCGGTCTGGGGCCGGGGGGCGGCCGGGGGCGGCCGAGGCTCCAGACAGTCCGGGGGGCGGCCCTAGAGACTAGCTGAGCAGAGTTACAGAGAAAGAAGGAAGGAGTCAACTCATGCGGCAGAATTAATTAATCGATATTTCTCGTCTTTCTTTCTTTCCTGCTTGTTGGTGTCGGTGCGACACTTCCCTATCCATCTCCATGCGCGTTCTAC
>NW_026267246.1:90430-94979 GCF_000697945.3 Frankliniella occidentalis | reverse complement strand
GGGCCGGGGGTGGGCCGGGGTGCACGCGGCCAGACAAAGCGATTGGGCCGCTCAAAGACGATGAAAGGCGCGGCCCGGTGGACCTGGCGAGGCACTAGGTGAGCAGCAGCAGCAGCAGCACATTCGTTTTGCCCCGCCGTTTGATGAAAATGTGTATATGGGAGGCACAGGCAAGGATTGGTGTGTGTGTGCGTGTGTGCGTGTATGTTTGTGTGAGTGGAGGGGCTCTCTCTGCGCAGGTGGATGGCGCGGAGGGAGCGAGCGGGAGGGAGAAAGTTTCCAGCACGCCGCGCTTCTTCTTCTGCCACTCCCATAAAGAGGGAGGCTTGTTAGAGAATTTCTATAATATTTGTGTGATTTTTTTTTCCTCCTCCGTTTCCTTGCTGGCGGCTTGCGTTCGCTCCACCCGCCGCCCGCCCCTATAGCCTTGGCGTCGTCGGTGAATGACGACGACGACGTCGCCGCTCTCAATGCCCTTCTGTTGCTCTCCACTTTGCTAAAGTTGCGGGTTTGTGCGCTTGTGCGGGAGCACAGCGGAGCACAGCAGCCGAGCGAAGAGCGGAGCGGGGCCAGGGCATTGGAAATGATAATAATCCACACAATTGTCGTACTGCGACTCTGGGCCCTGCCACGCCCAGTAATCCGGGCGACGCGTTGGCGGCACTAGCTCCCCCCCCCCCCCTCCTCTCTCTCCGCACCACGCCACGCTCGCCCCCCGACGTTGCCAACTATGTTTTCCATCAGGTCGGCCTTCTCATCTGCGCGTCGCGCGTCTCGCGCCGTCCGTCTTAATGGGGAGACAGCAGCTCGGGGAATGAATGAATGGGAGGGGTGAATGGGAGCGGGGAGTGCGGCTATGCCTGCCTGTTCGCCCTGGCCGCGGAGGAGCTGCGCCAACTTCTTTTCAGCCCCGCCCCCCTCCCCCTCTCTCTTATTTGTCACGTCCGCCTCTTCCGGTGACACCCCCGCCCCGCCCAGCCTCGCCCAGCCTCGCCCTTTTCGCTTTCAATTGCAAACCAAACGCGGCCCGCTGTTTGTTTGTTTTCCCCCTCTGTCGCGAGATGATCATGATGACCATTTCCAGTTAAAGTGTCACACTGCGGGGAGCCTCCATCTCCATCCGCGGCTATGCTCGCTGCTGCTGGAGGCATCCGACCTCAGGGCGCGTTTTCCCCTCACCGCACGTGGTTTTCACTTTCCACCCGCAAGCAACCCAACGCCGTCTTCCATATTTCCCAGAGGTGCCTTGTTAGGCATTCATTCATTCCGCCCCAGCCAGACAGGCACAGTGACTCAGGATGACGGCCCAAATTTGGAGAGCGGGGTGGAGGGAGCAACTGAACCCCCCAACCCCAGCAGTGCCAACGCCACCTCTCAGGTGTGTCGCATAGAGCCCTTCAGCTGCAGTCCCTTCTGTCGTATTGTGAGTCTCTCTCTCTCTCTCCCTCTCTCTCCCTGTCTCCCTGTCTCCCTCTCTCTACTCCGCTCGTGACCTTTCCGTATCTTTCACAGACTGCGACATTGTGTCTCGGCTGCCGCAAAGTTTCACCAAGCTGCAGGAGAGACAGGGGCCTTGAGACTGCAAATAAATTACGAAATGATACATCCCGCTATTTTCCATGTCTCACGTGGTACGAATGAATTTTTCGAAAGTTCCGGAGTTCTGCTGAGCAGAGAAGGGAGCATGCTCCACTCCATGTTCCCGCGGCTGTGGAAGGGCATGCTCAAATCATTGTTTAGGATTCTTTTAGGATTCTACAGGTCTTATCTTTCACTTTAAAAACAATGTCTCATATTTTGAGGAAAAGGGGAGAACTTTGAGGGACTCCCGTGTGTGAGGAATGGTCCTCCGATCTCGCCTCAGATTTTGAGGAATCTTTTCAAATCCCTCATTTTTTGAGGACACTTCCCTCGAAATCTGATGAGTTTTCGTCAAACCAGGGGAGTTCCTCAAAGTTTTCCCTTTTCTCTTAAAAATTAAACATTGTTTTTACCGTGTTCTGTACTTGTCAAGAACACGGAAAAAAATGAATTGGTCGTCATAACTAAATATTAGTTAATTTCGTGACAATCGATCAAAAAATTGTTGAGGTAACTAATAATTTGTTGTCAGGACCAAGATTAAGTTGCCAGAGCCAAGAGTTGGTCGCTAAAACCAAGCACGTTTTCTGCAGGAGCCAATTCGTGGTTTGTTTTTAGAACGAATGCGTTAGCTCAAGCACCGAACAGCTTGTTCTGACAACTTAATCTAGGTTCTAAAAACAAATTATTAGTTACCTCAACAATTTTTTGATCGATTGTCCCGAAATTAACTAATATTTAGTTCTGACGACCAATCCATTTTTTTCCGTGAACACTTTGTGATTGTGTAACACTAGATTCTGATCGTATTTTTGCTCTCTGCTTGCAGGTGATGGTCCGGTGGAATCAGTGATTGGTGAGTCTCAACTCCCCCTCAGTTTGTTACATCCAGGGAAATGAAACATTGTAAGGCCTCTATCATTAGCGACGTCGTTCTTTCTTTTCGTGCCCTGTCGTAATTAACGGCCAATTTTGTATTTTACATAACCTCCTTGTTTCGTTCCTGTCTTTTTTATTTGATGGAACAAAAGACAATCGTCGCGCTAACGAACTTGCAAGAAAAGAATAAAAGAGGCTAATTGCTGCAACCAATGGGAATAAGGGAGTTGAGCGGTTTATTCGGTCTACCGCTTTCCGGGGTGAAAAAAAAGGACCAGAGGCAGCAGCCTTGCCTCCTTTGGTCTGAACGGCCTTATATCCTATGCCAGTGGAGGTGTCTGTCTGACCTGCACTACTTCTCCTCCCACCGCCAGCTCCCCTTGATTGAAGTGGACCACGCCCAGCTCTCCGCCAACACGGCCGATGGGGCCTGGGTCGAGAACGAAAGCGCCAGCCAGGATGGAGGTGGATTTTAGTCTTGGATGGAGGAGAACCACGTGTGTGTGTGTGTGTGTGTGTGTGTGTGTGTGTGTTTTCAATGTTGTGGTCTGCCGCTCCGTTTTAAACCTCCCGCTCTCAGTGCGCAGAGGGTATGCCCCCGTCTGGCTCGCCTCTGGGCTCCGGCCAGCGCCAGCCGAGCTCTTGTGTCGCACCGATGGACATGAAGGAGATGGAGGAGGAGGAGAAGGAGGAGGAGGTGGTCTAGCTGCAGCAGTCCTCTGCACTGACTTATCCGAGCGCGCATGTGTGGGTGAGAGAGAGAGAGAGAGAGAGAGAGAGAGAGAGAGAGAGGTGGAGGGAGGTGCCCGCCTGTAGGGCATAGGGGATCAGTTTTGGCCGTCCCCCTTCCAGCTAGCAGCAGTAGGATAGGCCCCTCGGGTCCCATGGGGAGCGCGCTGGTTTCCACTGGGGGTCCCGACTGGGCACTGATCCTTCAGCCTCAAACAGAAGCAGGAAACGTCACCGCCCTGCCTGCCAGGAGCCCGCTGACCCACCCGCCGCCCTGCAAACCCCTCCCTCCTTTAACTGTATATCCTCCGTGCCACTGGCTGATGCTTGTTTTTGGTCCAATCCCATCACGGGCGTACCTCCCGTTCCTAACGGGACGCTGGATAGTGACAAGACGACCCTCGTAATACTTCTGGCCGCCCACCCCCGGCCAGCGTCACGCAGCTCAACCCTTTTCCTCCTTTTCCATCTTTATATTTGAAATTTTCCCGCCACCTGGTGGTAGAACAGTAGCAGTGGGACAGGAAAAAAAGAAGTGAAGGTGCTTGTTTTCTCGGTCTCTCCTCCTTCCCTCTTTTTTACTCTCGGAAGGTTCCCCCCTGCGTTTATTTCGCTCGGCTTGTTTTTAGTTGTGGGAGGGTGGGTAGGGTAGGAGGAGGAGGGGGAGGAAGGTTCGCAGCGAGTGGCCGAGCAGGTACATGTCGCGGCCTGCGGGCTTTGGGATGGAGGGAGGGGGAGGAGGGAGGGGCCACACATGGTGTGAGAGGGGCTTAGCGGTAATCCGGCCGCCCCTCCCCTCCCCTCGGGTAGGTCGATGAATCCCCGCGCGTTATTGGGCGTCTGCCCGGGGGATCCCCCCTTGCGTCTTTTTATTATCCCTCGATTGGCTAATGCCTTGAGGCCCCACAAGGGGCTGCTGCTGCTGCTGCTGCTGCTGCTGCCTCTGCTGCCTCTGCTGCTGCTGCTGCTGCTGCTGCTGCTGCTGCTGCTGCTGCTGCTGCTGCTGCCGACACTGCCGCCCCACATGGACCCCGAGGGGCGGCCCGGCCCGGCGCCCCTCATACGGCCCAGCGACAGCTGCGCCCCGGAGGAGATGGTCAGCCGCTGGACTTGCCCCCGCCACGCCACGCCACGCCACGCCACGCCTCGCCACGCAGGACGCTTTGGGATTATTTTGTAATCCCCGGCCGCGCGTCTGGAAGGAGGCGCATTACGGGTCGGGTCCGGGGGCCGGGCCGGCTGCTGGGGGAGGAGGCCGGACTGCGTGTACAAGCGAGGCGCCGCTGTGTGTCCTCGAGGACATTAAACTGGCATAATAGGGGGCGCGCTAACCATAGGCCTCTGCCAGCGCCTGCCGTCT
>NW_026267246.1:80432-85919 GCF_000697945.3 Frankliniella occidentalis | reverse complement strand
ACAGGAGAGAGAGAGAGAGAGAGAGAGAGAGAGAGAGAGAGAGAGAGAGAGAGAGAGAGAGGTGACTGCAAAAACCACCCCTCCACGGACTACCCCACAGTGTCTCAACAGGCTGCTTGACGTGTGGATAAATCGAGCTCCCGCCGTCTCCTCCTCATCGCGAGCAGCAGCAGCTTTATTGCCTCGTCTCCTGTACTGTACCAGTTTTCTTTCCCTCGAGGGGTGCCCAACTCGAAAAAATCGTGTACACCTGATTACCAAAAAGTGATGATTACCAAGGATTACCAAAGATTACCGAAGATTACCGAAGATTACCTATGATTACCAAGGGTTCCCGAAGATTACCACTGACAAAAGATTACCAGAGATTACCAAAGATTGCCATTGATTACCACAGATTACCAGTGATTCCTAAAGATTACCAGTGATTCCCAAAGATTACCAGTGATTACCAAAGATTTCCAGGAATTTCCTGGCTGGATTACTTAGTGATTACCAAAGATTACCTGATAATTACCAACGATTACCTGGTGATTACCAACGATTACCTAGTGATTACCAGGGATTACCGGCGATTACCAGAGATTACCAGGGATTACCGGCGATTACCAGGGATTACCGGTGATTACCAAGGATTACCGGCGATTACTAGGGATTACCGGTGATTACCAAAGATTACCGGTGATTACCAGGGATTACCTACTCTGTGTACACCTGATTACCTCAGTTGGGCACCCCTCGCTTTCCCTGTTATCACGAGAGGATATGCTCGCTGCTAATCCTCTCAGCGATACAAACTGCCCTGTTTAATATCCGCGCCGTTTCACTTTTCTTTCTCGGCGAGGCCGCGGTGGGCCGGGGCTGAGGGCCTGGCCGCTGGTCTGGCTGGCTGCTCGGTCAGTGCCCCCGCTGCTCCCCGGGCCCGGCCGACACACACCGCCTCTGCTGGAAAAGGGCAGAGGGGTGGTGGAGAGTATCGTATCGATATTTTTTCGTCTTAACTTTCGGCGCGGCGGCGGAAGACTAACTCGGTTAGGGGCCTAACTACAACTTCCACTGCATGCCACTCCGCCCGTAATGTCCCCCCCTTCTCCCTACCTCCCCGCTCGCTCTCCCTTCCCCCCCCGAAATGCGAAAATCCAATCACGTAATTGCAAATTATCCACGTAATTACCTTGGGAATCAGTTGTCTATTAGCTTGCGGGTGTGGCGCGCGGCGCGTTTGGGAGGGAGGGGGGGGGGGCGTCCGGCCGCCTCCAGGCAAAGTGGGGAAAGGAGCGTTAGGGCGGCGGCCTCGGCGCGGGATCGGGGGAGCGGGCTCATTGGCGAAACCACATTCGGCTCGGCAGGCCCACCTCTCTCTCTCTCCCTCCCTCTCTCTCTCTCTCCCTCTCTCTCTGACACACACAGCCGTGCCGCCCCCCTAGAAGGCGAGAGGGAAAAAGTCCCTTAGTGACAATGGCGCTGGTGTCATCCATGAGCTGCTCCGGGGACACGCTGTCAGGGCGGCTTATTTTCTGCGCTGGGAAGTCCCTGTCGGGGCGGGGCTGTGCGGGGCTCCATTAGCGGCTGGACGGCCCAGTCACGGAAGCTGTCCTGTGGGGCGGGGTTATAGTGCTCGCTGAAAGGGCCTCTGGCCGGCCTGCTGGAGGAGGATGAGGACGAAAGGTCTGAAAGGGTTATAGTGGGCCGAACAAAATGGAGAGGAAGGGCCCGGCGGCCGCGTCGCTCATGGTTCCGCATTCTTTTATTCGGGGGGAAAGGGAAGTGTGCGGGAGGGGCAAGGAGCGACAGGGTGAGAGGCGGGTGTCACGGCAGGGACGTGGGCCGCCAGCAGCTGCTGAGCGATGACTCGCCCTTGCGCATTCCTGACCGTGGCATAGCACCCCGACTACCTTTATGCTCCGTACCTTCTTTCACGACGACGGAGCGACGCGGAGAGCAAGGAGGAGGAGAGGGGTAGGAGGTGAGATGGCTGTTGTGGGTTGCTTGCCGGGTATGCGGGGTACGCGGACAGCAAAGGCGCCCCTCCAGCTCGCCTCTTCCGACACTCTTCTCTCTCTCTCCCTCTCTCCCTCTCTCCCTCTCTCTCTCTCTCTCTCTCTCTCTCACTCACACATACACACAAACACATTCGCCGCTTCCTCGGGGGGAGCAGAGGCAGCTTCCACAAGAGTACCTTCGGGACTGGCGGCCGTTCGCGGCGGGTATCGACAGCGATTTAGACAACAAGAGAACACAATTTGAGCGCGGCGCGGCGTGGCGCGTTGCGGCGGTTGTTTCTCTCCACCCCCGCCCCTTTTTGCTCGCTCTCTGCGCCGTTATTGGCCGTGCAGCTGCGATGGGACTGCCTATCCTCGCCGTGAGCTCCTCCGTGGAGTGAAGCACCGGGAGGATTCCAGAAGGTACCTTACAGCAGAGAACCTTGGCAGGGTTTTTCTTTCTTCTTCTTCGTCTTCTTCTTCTTCTTCTTCTTCTTCTTCTTCTTCTTCTTCTTCCTTTTTTGTTATTATTATTATGATTATTGGCTGCTCCTATATGGCCAGTTGTTGACGGCCGTGATGGTGGATGATGCATAGCCTCTGCGGGGGGAAAAGTTCCAAATAATGTGGTTATTCTTCTTTTTCTTTCTCTCTTTCGCCCCCATTCTCTATCTCCGTCCCGTCCGGCCGAAATCCGACGCGACGGAAAGCGCCTGCGAGTGTTTGGGCGCGACTTTGGCCTGGTTTCGGCGTGGCGGGGCGTGGCGGGGCGTGGTAGGGCGCGGCGCTTCCGTATCCATCAGCAAAAGGCGCCGACAGCGGACAGGAGGGGCCGGGCCACCAAGCCGATGCTTTAATTAAAATCGGACAGTCGTGTTGTTGTCCACCGCTCGACCAACATCCATTCGTCTGTCTCTCTCACTCTCTCGCTCACCCGCACGCTCCTGCCTCTGACTATGCGTTTATTGACGTTTGAAATGATCGACTTTATTAGCGTGTGGTCTTTGTCCCCCGGGGCGCGGCAGGTCGGATTATCTCCCTGGCGCCGTGCTTAATGCTTAATCCTTCGGCTCGGTTTAGCGAAAGTAAAACGCAGCGGCCATTTTTTGACACGTCGATATCCCAATAGAAATAATAACAAAAAGAGTGGGACGGACTTGAAACAGAAAGAAGGAAACAACATTGAAATGTCATCACCGTGCGCAGGCTCGCGCGCGCGGTCGCCGCGCCGCGTGTCGTGTTTATCGAATTGCGTTTTTCATACACACCGCGTGACAGTTATAGCTGTTTTATTTTTGCGGAGGACTTTGCCATGCAAATTTTTGCGCGACGAACGATGTTGCGCTTTTTGTCGCCGCTGTGAGGGGGGAACTGCCGCACCAACCACTCCTGCAGCCCCGCACGCCCCCTCGGCTGGTCACGTGATGTACCCAACCTAACAACGGCCTCCTGATCGATGTATTCACGGCCTGCACCAAGCAAGCGTCCACGCCGTCCACCTACCTCGCGGTTTTGCGAAAAATGCCTTTGTCAGGAGTTTAGAGATGTCTGTTTTAGAAAAAACCGATGAACAAGCGATGGCGTAAATTTTCGGTCAGTATTGGTCGCCGATGAATTTGTGAAAGTCAATGCTTATAGTTTCATAAAAAAGTGTGAAATTTACTAAATGAAAATATCGAATCTTAAACTTGCTGGTATAAAGTATGTATCCCGCACAGCATGCCATGCAAACATTTTCCACAGTGCAAACGACGTGGACAAGCTTACACGTTGGTGTAGCCATGTGCGCGCGAGCTGCACCGGCGCGGAGGGGGGGGGGGGGGCGACTACCCGTGTTTGTTCAGAAACTCGAAATAAACAGCCAACACCGGCCCGGCACGGGTGTGGTGCGGGAGCAGGGTCTGCCCTGTAAATCTGCTTCAAGTCGAGTAAGTAGCGCTATGGTGGCCGGTGGCACTCCTGCACTCCTGTGATGGTTTTGGTAGCAGTCTGGGGTACACCACCCCGGCGCCACACGCCGACTTTGTTCTTTCTCATTTCTTTGAAGAGTCTAAAGTCTCTTCTTAAATATTGCAGACAGTCCTGAGATGTTCAGTTTTCAGTTTGTCCAATAAGTTTTATTCTTTTCACTTTTAACGACTGCTTTTAAAAACTAAAAGACCTCCATAATCGTAACCAATTCGTCCTATTTCTGTTCTGTCGCCGCTCAGAGACATGGCCTGGGGTTGCGTACCTGCGCAACCCCAGTGCGACCCTGGTGGTGGTGCTGGTGGCGGTGGTGGGGTTGAGCCGCTTTGTAACCCTCACCGGAATGAAGCGCAGCGCAAAGCGCCCCGCGACACATCATATCGAGATCTGTTCGCCGAGACCCCCTCCCCCCCCCCCTTCCACCTTCCCCCTACTCCTGTCGTTCGTCCGGAATATCCATTCGAGACGGAGCGCTGGCTGCAGCCGCGAGAGCGAGAGAGATGGCGATAACCGCAACGCCACCCTCCCCGTGTTTGATGATCATTTCCATACCGCTGAGTGAGACGGCAGGTGCATGCGCGCGCGCGCGCGTCTGTGTGTGTGTGTGTGTGTCTTTGTCATTGTGAGGAATCGCGAAGGTGCGCACAACAGCGGGGCAGGGGGTCCTTGTTGGAGAGGAATCCATCCGGGCGGATATCATGCAGACGGAAAGGGGTCGGCCTGGCCGCCTCCATCGAGTCACCCCCCACCACTTCGGTGGTGTGAGGGATGGCCCTGCAGTCGGCACGTGCTGAGTGTATCGACACTGCCCCCCCCCCCCTTTTCCTCTTCTCAGTCGCCTTTATCTTGTGCTTTGTCCTCGTTAACGTATCTAAAGATGGCGGCAAGAGAATGGAGGCTGGCTCTGATGTTGGCTACTACATCGTTAGAATGTTTTGCCGTATTCGTAAATAGTGGTGACGGTACGCACTTTGTCGCATGTAATCCATCGCACAGGGAACGCGTTGGTCTGGCGAGCATTAACCTAGCCTTGCCTAGGATTTAAATGGGGTGGCAGTGCTGGGGGTAGTGGTGGGGTTGTTACCCAGCACTTAAATCAAATTGTCGATTTCACAGCGAATTTCACCTCATTTGATATCCTCCCTCGGGATTAGTTGGGAACAGAGGTAAAATAGAAGGGGAGGGGCGTGTGCAGTATGCGGCAGGCTGAACAGGAGGTGGATGAGAGAGGGGGGTCGGGGAGGGGTGTCGTTGGTTTTTCAACCCAGCCAGCTGATACAAACGATGCTACAGAACGAGCTCGTTCCCCCCCTAGGGATATTTATTTTTCACTTTGGGACTGCATTTGTGTGGCAAATCGGATCGTAAGGCAAGTGGAATACAGACTGCGCTACCTGCCAATCTGGAGAAGCAGGCTGCTCCCCCCCGGCTCCATGGAGGGGCGCCTGGAGGCCGCTCTCCAGAGCTCCGCAGCCTGCCGGGTGTGTCACCTCATGAGTCTACGTGACGGCTGGGGGGCCGGAGGAGTGGAGTGGGG
>NW_026267246.1:78300-79289 GCF_000697945.3 Frankliniella occidentalis | reverse complement strand
GCATACGCACTGTACTGTACTCACTCCAAACAGGTCCGCGGATAACTCGGCCTGCCTAACGCCTTTTCATTGCGATGTGCTGCTCGGCGTGGCAGAGGTGGGGGGTGGGGGTGTCTTTGTGGCTCGCACGGCCCCCTCCTGACGGGCACCTCATGCATTTGGCAATAGGTAGGCGCGCTGTGGAAAGCCTCCTGCTGCTGCGCCTTTTTGATGTTTATTTCATATAGCAGCGCCGTCGGCGCCGCCGCCGCCACGGCCGCCTCAAAAGCTCCCCTTTGTCGCGGTCCTTTGCCAGCGCTATGATATCGATAAGCCGCGCGTCACATTCCATACCAGATAATCATTTTTATTTGCTCTCTGCTAATACAGTATAACATTTTTTAGTAGTTTTTGTGTTTTGTTTTTTTTTAATTTTATTTGTTGGCATGATGTGCCTAGGGGGGTTTCCTGCGAGTCCATTATTTCAGCCCAGCTTGTGACACTACAGCGCTACAGAGCTGCTGAAACAAACCTCTGCGAACTATACATATAGTTTGATCGTGTTTGTTACAGAATTTTCATCTTGTTTTTTGGTTTTGGGAAAATAAGCTACACAACTTTGTTTTGGTTGGCCGTGTAATAAGACTTAAATGAAATTGAGGATGCCAAAATAACGTTTTAATGACTTCTGGGGAAAAGTATTTTCTTTTACGACCCTAATAGTCTTCTTTTTCTAATTCCCCCTGGTGTGGCGTTGATGGTTTTAGCGAGGACGACCAGGTTCTGTCTCAAGCCCTATGTATATTGCGAGTTTACCATCCACCAGCAAGACCCCGCCTTCTGAACAAATCAATCGACAGGAAAATGATGATGGTGGTGGTGGTTTGGTTGTGGGGATCGTAAAAGTAATCGTAATGCCGAACTCCAGAACGCAAGGAAATTGTTTGTTCCCCCGGCGATGAAAAAGTATCGTGATTACCGCCGGGTCATTACCGGGTCCCGCCCCAACC
>NW_026267246.1:75685-76595 GCF_000697945.3 Frankliniella occidentalis | reverse complement strand
GGGGGGGGGGGGTGAGCAGAGCGCAGCTACCGTACCAAACTCATGCAGCACCAGCAGATACTTGGTGTATGTGGAACGAAGCGCCACCATGTCCGTCCATGCACCACACGAAAAGAAAACTAGCTGTATAGCCAAACTAACTACTATTTGCGGGATTGCTAATTATTTGGATACGAAGATAAAAATTTACCCCCACAACTTAAAAAAAGTTGCTCGATAACTACTTACCTACAAAGGCCAAAATTAGCTATTTTTTCAAAAGCTACATAGCTTAATTATTAGCTATTGTGTTTAGCAATTGATCTAGCTTTAGAGTTGATATTTTTGCTATCCGTGCACCAGGTAGTTGGTGTGGAGCCAACACCACCGCCGCCGGCTGATGCCTCTGACTTATTAATGACGGCGAAGCAAAGCGTCTGCTTGCTCTGCTGGCTGCCGCGTCATCATGACTCGTGGAGGATCATGACGATGATGATGATGATGACGGTGATGCGGCTCGACGCGCCGATGATGCGGCCGTAATTAATCGCTCTTGGCGCGCGCCACGCCAGGCAGGTGGGGGCTGCCGCTGTGCTGCCGTGGCGGCGCGCCGCAGAGCAGATGCGACAGCGGCGCACATCAATCTCACGGGGCTAGGGAGATGGCTCCTGCTCGTATGCCATCTGAGAAGCACGATCTTGCTTGCTGCTTTTTGGTTTGAAATTTTGTTTGATTTCGCAGAAACGCAGTCCTGCTGTAGCACTTGGGGGCTGAGACAACGTGAGATACGGGCAGTGATATTAAGAGTGATTAAATCATCAGCCCCCCTCTCTCTCTCTCTCTCTCTCTCGCTCTCTCTCTCTCTCTCTCTCTCTCTCTCTCTCTCCCTCTCTTTCCCTCTCTCTTTCCCTCTCTCTTTCTCTCTCCCTCC
>NW_026267246.1:71224-73290 GCF_000697945.3 Frankliniella occidentalis | reverse complement strand
CCCCCCCCCTCTTTCCGTTTTTTCCCCTTTTGGAATTTTGTAGAGGTTATCGGAAGCGAATTCCCTCATGCTCCTTCCCAGTGGTGCCACCGCGGCTGTGCATAGCATAGCAAGGGAGCACGACAGGAAGGAGCGCGTGCTGTGGAGGGCCGGAGAGCAGCTCCTGCCAGGGCGACACACCATCAACCACATCAATCAAGCACTTATCAAGACACCAGCAGTGACGTCCTGCATACCCGTGCGTGCATACCACATGATGTGAAAGAAACACCCCCCTCAAAGTGCGCTCTTGAAAATCGTATATTTTCCGTTGGCTTTGGTTTTCTTGAGTTCATGCGGCTTGTTTCTAGTTGAATTCTCTCAATACAAAGCGCATACGCATTCTCAAGAAAATGAAGTTCACGATAAATGAACTTGAATAATCAGGAACAACATTTGTGGGGGCGAAATTCTAGTCTTTGTAGAGACCAATTACGTTTCCCCTCTTCGTCTCGTCCGTCCTAGGAATTACTCGAAAAAGTCGACACGCAGGCGGATTGAAACTAACACGGCCCGCCACCACGCCCTCGTGCCGCCGCGCGGACCATCGCGTTCTAGTTGTTGTCGATGTTGTTGGTGGTGCTCTGAGGAGGAGAGAAGCTCGTGATCTAATCATGGCGGCGTTTACCGAGTCGGCGGCTCTCTTTAATATCCCACGAGCCGTTGGCTCCTCCCGGCAAGAGTCTGAAACATTAAGAGAAAGTATTATTAAAGACACTACGAATGGCTTGCCGGGCGCGCGGCTATAGGCCGGGGCGAGGCACTCCAGTCCGCCCCCCAGCAGCAGCCAGCAAGCGGCTCTTCTTTCGTTATATTTCGTCTGCTTGTTTGCCAACTTTTATCATTATCATTGGAATGTAAAAGTTATTCGGCAGAGTGCCCGCGCGCGCGCCGAGTTTGTCGTGCCGCCGTGTTAACGCACGTTGGCTTTGTGAGCGATTATTGCTCGTGAATGTGATGGTTCTGTTGTTTCAATCGAGGGGCCGAAGGTGGAGTGGATGATGGGGTGTGGGGTGCTGCCACTTTCTGTTCCAGTCGACGTCTAAAGCTGATGAGGTAGTGCCACTCTTCCAGTCACCGGCTAGACCTGCTAAGTAAGGCGCCAAGGAGTACACCACTCCCAAAACGCAGGGTGGAAATTGAGAAAAACCAAAGAAAAGTTCATCCAAAAAAGCAAGAAAAGATTGGAAAATCGGACAAATAACATGGAAATATCGAGAAACAAATCAGGAAAAAAGGAAAACTTCGTATATACGATTGAAATGACAGTGAAGAACCCCGCTGGTGGCGCCGGCGCAGCTTGGTCCAGTTTGGCTGCGAAGGGCCGACGTCGCTTTAATGTTTGACGACTGGCGCGCCGCAGCGCGCTACGGTTTGATTCCGCGAATTGGGATTGGCTGGGACCGCCGCTCTTTGTATCGCACCGAACAGAAACTTGACTGCATACTGAAATAGTAAAGAAGTGAAGTCATAATACTGGAATGTTTCGGTCGTCATTCTTTCCATCTTTTCGATATTCCTAAATGTGTGTATGCTCACCAGTGCATTTCATTTCAATTCTAGATACTTCGTGCAAGAGTCGTATCCTGCAGTTCCTCAAACAAAAGCATACAGGCAAAAAGAAAAGTATAGATGTTGGCAGGTGGTATAGTTCTTTTACCACCCCGCGGCAATCATGTCGTTGTACAAAAAGACCTTGCGAGGCCGTAGTTGCGGGGGGCGAGTGGCGAGTGACTCTCTGCCAGTGTAATTGCTGAGATTGGAGTGGCCGGTGGGCGGCCGGCGGGGCCCGGGTGGGCATGCCAGAGAGACCCCACCCTCTCGGCGGGCAATCTCCAGGCCTCGAGCACTGCGGGGGGTGACAAGGGGGGCCGAGAGGAGGGAGGGGAGGAGGGGGAGGTTCTCCACCCAGTGGCGCCTTATGACCCCTGCTGCCTCCAATACCGGCCCGTTATTTTTCTGGCCAGGGGAATAGGAAATGCGGGAGAAACAATGAGCTAGCTGGGGCTGTATGCGGGTAGCTTGGG
>NW_026267246.1:56520-71174 GCF_000697945.3 Frankliniella occidentalis | reverse complement strand
AGAGGGCGGGGGTGGAGTGAAGTGGAAAGGGGAGAGAAAGAGATACTACAGACGAGTGGAGTGGAAGAGGGGGAAGGGGCGCCCTCCGGGGGGGCTGCGTGGCCCGGCGCGCGTAGCCGGCGTGGCCCCCCTCCCTGGGTGCGGCCCAAGAGGGGAGGGGGGCTGCCAGAGAAGGGGTCGATGAATTGTTGAGGAAAGCGAGAGTGAAGTTGGAGAGGGGGGCGCTCTTGGCTCCCGGTCTCTACTCGAGCTCATCCTTGGTGGGGTCGGGTCGGGGGTGCTGTGTATGGCGATACTTCTGCCAGAGTGCGCGCCAAAGCGGTACCCACTTCGTATTGATTTGAAACCTAACCTTGTTCCTTTTGTGCTGACGGTCGTTGTTCTTTTGTTGCAGCCCATGGCGCAGCCCATGGCCACGCCCATGGCGCAGCCCGGCATGGCCGACAGATGGGGGGCCCGCGACCCCAAGGGGGCGAAGGGGACAGCACCAGAAGGGTAAGGTTTTTCTTATTTCTCCTTCCCTCTTGTACGTTTCTCTCTCTCTCTCTTTTTTAATCTTCAATTTTATTCCTCCCGCCCTCCCCGGCGCTTTTTCTCGTTTCCGCTACGACGCCAATCCCCCGGAATCCCGGCCGCCGTCAAACCTCGGCTATGCAATCCCATCTTCGTCTTGAGCTGTATTTTTTTTCCTCGGCTAGGCCCGGCGGCCCCCCCGAACCCCCGTTTGCTGCAACTGGGGGAACTGTCGGCGACGCTGGCTTCTCCGTCTTCATCTCTCCCCCTCTCTCGTACTGCTCCCCGTCATCCCTGGAGAGACGTCCCTCTCTCTCGCTCTCTCTCCCCCGCGCCGGACGTAGCAGATGAGGGAAGCTGCATTTTCCTCTCTGTTGATTTTAGAAAATAAGACCGAAATGAGCGCGAAAGTGTTCTTTTTTTTATCCTTCGGGTGGCGGGGTGCGACTCACCTTTATAGGAGCCTCCCAAATCCTGACGTGTTTTATCCGGGGGTTATAAACCTTTCTGCTCCGGCCCCTTAACTCCCCCGATGGACGACGCGCCTGTGCTCCGCCGAGCGCGACCGCTCTCCTCTCTTCCCCTCCGCGCCGTCGCCATTGTCCGCTGTCCTCCCGTCCCGGCCGCTGAGTCGGTCGGAGTGCCCCTGCGGCCCGGCGCGTAGGCCGCCGGCCCGACACCGCTGTCTGGCGCCCGGCCTACGCTTCCACTGACAGGCGCTCGGGCGGCCGAGTGCGATGCATGCGCCACGGTCTCGGACCCCCTTCGCCCGTAGGCGGCATCAGGCCCCCCTGCGACCCGAGCAATCCCCGGGATTGAAACAATAACTGGTCATGACTCGAAGATTGCCGACTGACTATGGTCTGAAAGTAATGGGAAACCATATATCAACCATTACAAGCAAGCAACTCACAGGTTTAATGTGCGCGTTACGTTTACGAGGCATTCCGGCCATTTGGTCCATCACCAGTGTCATCTAAACCACGGTGTTGGTCACATAAAACGAGAGTGTTAACAGCGTCGAAATAAAAATACATTTTGCAAGCGATGTCATTGAATTTTCTATAATTTAATGGGGACTTTTTTTACCGAAATATTGCACACGCATGTTTTTTTCTACTCTTCATCTTGTGTGAGCATGTAAAGCATGGAGGAGCAGGGTGGCATGGCACAGGGGGCTCTCTCTCTCTCTTAGCGAGGAAGTTAATTGCTCAGCCTGTAATCTCTCTCGGTGGTCGGCAGGGGAGAGGAGGTATAGGGTTAGGGGGGATCTGTCGTGAAAAGGAGGGGCGGGCGTAAGATCTGTAGTATAAAGGGGAAGGGGTGGGGAGGGGTTGGACAGGAAAAAAGTCGTAAAAAGGAAAAAGTAGTGCAGTTCCTCGCTCGGTGGCCGGTGGTGGCCCCCAGTCTGGCCCGGCGCCGTGAGGTGTTGTCGGCAGTAAACTGCGAGGGGATGGCTAAACCGGAGAAAGTGGTTTGACGCGCCGGTCTAAAGCGGAACGGGAAGGGAGCCCAGCGGTGGGGCGGGCGAGAGAGGGGTGGTCATTGTGACGTCTGCTGACGCGAGCAGTATCCTTGAGAGAGAGAGAGAGAGAGAGAGAGAGAGAGAGAGAGAGAGAGAGAGAGCGTCCCCGGTGCACTTAACGCCCTTACAGCGATGGGCGCCGTCCTGAAGGGGAAAGGGACCATCGAAAGGGACGGGGCGCGGCAGCCTACCCAGCCGTGAGCTGGGGCGCGCCTAAATGCAGCCGGACCTCCCCATCCTCTTGTAGCGGGTACAATACACTGCCGAAAGAAGTCGCAAGGTTGTGTTTTCTCCCTCACTTTTTTTTTGCTTGGTTTCTCGCTTCTCCCTCTCTTCTCAACGTGGTAAGGATTCGCACCAAGCGCGACTCGAAGGGGCTCGGAGTGTATCCCCTTTCCCGCCCCATCCTCCCCCCTCCTCCCTCTCTTCTCCAACCCCTCTATCCCTCTACTTCCCTTCCCCCTCCGCCCCGCACACCCGCTCAGATTTTTAATTAGATTTCCCGTGAATGTCAGGACGGGCGACACGAGCGCTGGACCAGTCTATCCTCTTAGTCGTTTTGTTTCGACGTTTCTGTTTTTCTCGCGCCGCCTTGCCGTAATTTGGCCATTTGTGATTTTATTTAGTTAGGACCCCACCAACAACCCTGCAGGTCACCTGAGCGTTATGCTTTAACCGAATCTCTTGCCTGCTTCTTACCAACCTGTTTTCGTTCATGCACTTGTTTTTCATTTTTAACGATACACTGTTGTGTTTTACTCTAATTACTAATCTTTGCAGAGTTATTGTTGTTTGGAAACATTCTTGCATCGCAGTGTACCTCTGTTGACTTCCTTTATATCTCCTCTTGCACGTAGCTTTAATCGAGTCTCTTCTCTCTCTTTCTCCATGAGGCGTAAAGTTTTACAACCGTCGTCGGCAAACGAATATGAAAAACGCGTGTCGGTTGGACAGAGAGAGAGAGAGAGAGAGAGAGAGAGAGAGATAGAGAGAGAGAGAGAAATAGAAAGAGAGGGGGGTGAGGGTGGGAGAAGGAGGGTGGGGGTGTCACGGACAGGTCCTCGACATGCGTCATTGTGCCGTGAAACTTTTTTAAGAGTCCTGCTGCTGCCAAGTCATCCTGAGACACGCCGTACACCCTCCCGCCCCGCTCCGCCCTGGGCCCTTTCGCTTTCGCATTGTGCAGACGGTCAATGTCCCGGCGGGAGAGAGGCCCTGTCGGTGGGGAGGGAGGAGGTCCTGGCGATGAGGTCCCGTGTGCCCGGTCGCCCGGAAGAGAAGGGTACTGTGTACTTGGGTGACCCCTTGTGCTGTACACTGCCTTCCTTGTGCAGCTTCGCCGGCAGACGGACGCGCACACAGAGACTCGCGAGACAGAGCAAGGCTGGCGGAATTCCCTTTTCATGCCGCACCCCCTCTGATATAGAGGACGAAAAATTCCTCATCATCGTAACATTCGCTTTGCGTCGTGGAAAAGAAAAGAGGCACGCGCTCGTGCCGTGCGATATGGCGGCGCTGGCGTGTAGAGGGGGGGGGGGGGAATCGGAAATGAGAAATACGCTGTCACACCGACGTAATGGGAGGCTCCGCTACGCCCCTCCATGCCCCGTGTTACCCTGCTGCTGCACAGTACGGTGAGGCTGAGAAGAGAGGAGCACCCCAAGCAGCAGGGACACAAGGTACTCGTGATCAGGTCGTAGCCCCCCGTTTTTCGCCGCTTTTAATGCTGCACATTTCGACATAATTAAGCACTTTGCGCAACACCGTATACCACCGATTCCAACTTCCTCTCTCCCTCTGTCCTATTCGGTTGCCTTCCCCCGCCTTCGCTCTCACTACAGACGCCAGGGGGCAGCGACCTGGCTCCTCGGTTCAGACTGGGAAGTTCAGGGTCGCTGTGCAGTACAAGTACAGTACTGGGGAGGAGGGTTGCAGGTACTGGAGGAGGGGGCGCGTCTTTGATGGAGAAGGCAGTCGCTCTGGATCTAGATCTCTCTATGTCTAGACCTATCTCTCATTGTCAGTGTTTGACTGGAGAATAATACCTCTTGTCTGGAGGAGGCATTTACCTTTCGCGTCGTCTAAACGGCAGCACACGAATACTTGCCAGATTGGCAAATACCTCCGCAACCTCCGCAGTCCTCAGGGGGCGGCTGCCGAGGGGAGCGCGTTGCGTTGCCCAGCGCCTCGGGGCCTCGACGAGCTCGCTCCCTTTTATTTTGAATTTTTGATTGTTTGAGAAAGAATTGGGGGAAGAGGGGGGGTAGAAGGGGGCAGCAGTAAGCCTCGTTCACAGTGGAAAAAGTATGGTAAAAAAAATGTCAACGGTGCGCGACGCCCAAGTAGCCGCGGGGCAAATGCGACTGGTTGAGGGGAGAGGCCGATGGGGGAAATGAGCACATCGGATTTAGATATTCTCGCTGATCTGTATTCAGAGGCCTGGAGGCCGACGAGGCAGGTCAGGCAAAGGCACGGCGCCAAGCTGAAGCCGGCTTCACCGCGGGGTTCCAATGGCGCATGGTATATATGGCAGAGGAACTCTTAAATCACAAAAGCAAAATTAGACTGAACATATTGTAGCCATCTTCCACCATATTTCGCACTAAACACCGTTCCTACCGAGTGAAGCGCATTTGCTGATTCAAAACAATTCCCGTTTGCTACTCGGCCCGACTGCCCGCCCGACTGCTGTTTTCTCGAGTGGCAAGAAACATTTCCAGTTCGCTGTTTCGCTGTGCACCGGGTGCTTTTGCTCGACGCTCGCTCAGCGAGAAGTGTGTTTCGAGTGGGGCGAAAAGTAGCCGAAGCGTTTTGTGTTTTAACGAGGCACCTGTTGCCCGCCGTGGTGGAACCGTTTTGTCGTTTAAATGCGGCCGCGTCGCCGGGTGGGGCGGGGCCGGAACGGAGCGGGGCGGGTGCGGGGCGGAGCTACGCTTGACTGCCACCATGCGAGTGCGGGGCGGTACGGCGGTACGCGGGTTGAAATTAATTTTTCCCTTGCGACTTTCCGTCACATCCATCCTTTCCTCTCTCGCGACTCTGCTCCCAATGAATCAGCCGTGTCACACACACACACTCTCTCTCTCTCACACACACATACTGCCGCAATGCAATTTCACACAAGCGCGGGAGGTGATATTTAGATGGTGTTTGCAGTGGGTGACTCATGTGCCTCGCTGTGCACTGTGTGTGTGTGTGTGTGTGTGTGTGTCCAGGGCTCATAGCGCACCTGCACTGTGTGCGCAATGGATTATCTCTGACCCACCAAATAACGCAAGGGCGTTGAGCTAGAGAGAGAGAGAGAGAGAGAGAGAGAGGGGGGGGGCGGGGAGCTGCATTATGAATGGCAAACGCGCACGCAGGCGGGGCGGGGCTGGGCAGTAGCAGGCCGTTGCACTCGCCGCGTCGCCGGTGTGAGCAACTCGCGAAATGAAATGAAGAGCTTTTTGCGGAGCGCAAGTAGTATCGTCGCATATGCTGCAAATCTCAAACGTGCGCTCGCGGACCTGGCCGGACAGAAACACACACACACACCTACAACCCCCGCGACGAACGACGATGTAACAACTTTCCGCGTCATAATTTTCGCCAGTATTCGCGCGCGCTTTTTTTAAAAATTGCCGCGCGGCGCGTCGTCATGTAATAAAGCTCCACCTGCTCCTCCCGGCTTGTGCGCCCGCTCGTCTCCATATTGCGGGGCGGGGACGGCTGTCTGTTGTGTCGGACGGATGACGCACCTGCCTGCCGTATCAGCGCGCGCCATTACCCGCACCGCCCCATCACACGATTGCAAAGAGGCGCACAGTTCTTTCTCTTCGTCCCTGCAGCGCGGTTTCCGTATTTTTTTTCCACCCGCCTTGCGGGTTTTATTCGGCGTGCAATTGTGTTTGGGCGTGGTCCTCCTCCCCACCATTGTGGTGGTGGAGGCGTCGTCAGGAAAGAATTCGCCTCTGGTACCTCTGGAGAAAGAGAGACTCCCCTGCTCCGAGGTTTCTCAAAGCTCAAGGTGGGGCACCTTCCTAGCTCACTGCACTGTTTAAATGTCTCTTTTGAGAGACTTTCCCCCGGGTCTCTCACTCAAGGTTGTACCCTCCTCGCCCGGTGCACAGTTGGATATATCTCTGTGGTACCCCTGAAGGGACCTTCTTCCGGGTTTCTCGCTCAGGTACCCTCCTTGCCGCCTGTATATACTTACTACACTGTTGGCGGTCCCTCGGGCCGGGGTGGACGGGGCGGCGTTGTATTTAACGAGGGTCTGCTATCTTCGTGCGGAGAGGTCAGAGGCCGGCCCAGCAGGCCAGGGGACTTTGTGTCCGAGAGGGGCACAGGGGGAAGGAGGAGGAACTGCTCCTGGGGCCTGGAGTACACTTCCTACGTAGGGAGAGCAGCACCAGCACAGAAGCAGGGGGAGGAGGAGGGTGGAAGAGACCGTCGTCGTCGCCGCCGCCGTCGTCGTCTTGGCGACAGAAACGCGTACCGCGGTCGTAACACCGCGTTAAGGTGCTGGAGAGGGCCCTTTTATTGTCTCTTGAGGACGGTAGAGGGGAAGGGGGGGAGGCAGTAAGGATCGCGACGGCCGTGTTTGTGTTGGCTGTGTGTTTGTGCGTGCGTGTGTGCGTGTCCCGAGAGCAGTGGTGGTGGTGTGACCAGGCCCGGCAGGCGCAGTCTCGCCTCTTCGCCCCAAAGATACACTAAGTCTAAGAGGATTGCCGCGCACGCTACCGCGCCGCCCCACTCTTCCAGAGGGCGCCCCCGCCCCGCACGACACCTTGAGCGCCGCGCACTAACCGCACACACGCATTGTGCAGCCTTTCTTCCCACACACTGCCGCTCCTCCAGCACCAGTAAGACGCTTCCGGCAGCACGTGTATCACAGTCCAGGCGGTATGGCTCAGGCCCGTGGGGCGGCCGGCTGCTAATCCCGGCAAAGGAATCCTCTTTGGCGCTGATGATGACTGGACGGGAAACCCTTTTTATCCGACGAGAGGGCCGCGCCCCGCCCGGACGCTCGTACCTTTCCGGAAGGATTGCTTTATGTCTCTCTATCTCTCTCTCCCTCTCCCCCTCCCACGGGCGAGGTATTTTTGTGTGCGCCCCCTCCCCCGCCCCCATCGTTCGTAATAACTTATATAAACTCTCGGCGGGAATGGAGCCCAGTGTGTGCGCTGCCACACCGGGTTTGTCTTTGGCCGCCGCGTTACGTCTTGCTCGATCCTGTGACTTACGCTACTGCCTCCGCCGCTGTCGCCGCCGCCGTCCTGCTGGCCGAGCCCTCCTCCACCACCAGCCTCCCCCCTCCTACACGTTTGGCACACAGCGTTTGTCGTCGTCGCAAATCCCTTGTTGTTTGTTTACCTCGCGAAATGATTTCGCCCCTACTTTGCCCCTCTCGTCCCTGGCGCTGCCCTTGATGTCCACACACACGCGCGCGTCTGCTCCAGGAGCAGGACGAGGACGCCCTCCATCTCCACATTGTAGTCGCACCCTCCCCATCCTGCTGCTGCCTGGCCCTCATGCAGTGCAGCGAGGTGCCCCCGCCCCGCTCCGCCCAACGTTGCGCCGTGATGGCCAGATAAACTTTGCGCGCGCGCTGCCCATGCCCATGAATCCCATGACCGCGACGTACAAAGCGCCATAAAGCCATGAAGCCCCTCGTGTCCATAAAGCGGTGCCGTCCCGTCGCAAGAAGTTCTTCCGCCGCCACTAAAGCTTGCCCGGCCAGCGGAGAGTGACCGCATAGCCCGGCCCGGCCCAACCACCCCAAGGTGCCCGCGGCCGGCAGGCTGGACACCGCTAAGATGGAGTGAAATATTTAATCCATTTTTTATTGCTCTGACCAAAAGTTATAAAAACATCGGTGGTCATAAAAGAAAGAATTATACATACATACATATATGGAAACTTCCCTTTCCGCACCTTCCTTGCCGCTCGCACCACTACTGTGTTAAACCCAAGAATAATAATGATTGGACGTCAGAGTGGCTTATTAGATAGCGAGTACCCAGAAAGTGCGTCCGCCATCAGCCTGTACGAAACTCTCTCTTCAGCCTCTGCAAGCTATCGTAGCACCTGACAGGTAGGCAACACCTTGCCTGTAAGACATGAATGTTCGGCGGGCTGGCCTACCCCAAATGTCGCAGGCGCGGAGCTCTCGGCACTTTTGCAGCGAATAATAAATTTGGGGGGGAAACAGCGACGTAATACTTTCTGGACGATCCCTTTCGACGTTTGACGGCGAGTGCGTCGTGCGCCTGTGCGGGTGGTGCGCGGCGCGGCGGGAGAGGCGGTGCGGTGAGACAGTAAAACCGCCGGCGGCAAGAGAACCGTCGCCGGTAAAACCCTACGCTGCTTGCCAAAGCTTTATTGATCGTTAAAGTCGCATTAGTGCTGCACCGCCTGCTTGCCGCCGGTGCAGCGAGAGGGTGGCAGCCGCCTTCCCCATGTCGCTGTCGAGCCGTCGCGTACCTGGTGGAGAAGGGGGGGGGGGGCGCTGGCCTTGAGCTGACGTCTGCTGCTCCGGGAATAGAACGACGTGCAGCCTCCTCGCGCGGGACGACGGGGTACAGCGGAGCCCTCTCAGCCCGCGGACAGGCGCGCTGCGGAGCAGCGCATAGCACTCTCTCGTCATTAATTCAAGTGACGTTTGCATTCTCAATGGCGGCAGCAGCACTCCACTCCGTCTGCTCGTATCAGCCACGCCCTGTCCCCCCCACACCCCCTCACCCGGAGAAACAGCAGCGCGCGGCAATTTTCTTTTTCATTTTTTTTTTGTTTTCCTACCCAAGAGTAGCCCACTTGACGTTATTTTCTTTTTTCTCTTCCTTTTTTTTTATTGCAAACTAATCCCCGCGCTCGCTGCTGCTGCTTTGAGATGCACTCCATCATTGATGAGTCGTATCCCGCCACTACGATACTAACCCACTTCCTGGAGAGCTACTCTCTCTCTCTCTCTCTCTCTCTCTCTCTCTCTCTCTCTCTCTCTCTCTCTCTCTCTCTCGGTGTGCTACTCACCGCCGTGTGTAATCCTCCCGCGGGCCCTGCTGCGGCGGGCGGCCCGCTGCGCCCGCCCGGATTCCCCGGATTCTCTTACACGGCTGCACGATCATGGCGCAGCTCATGGTGGTGCCCAACGCCGCTCGCCTCCTCCCATGCATAATGTTGGAAAGAGAGAGAGAGAGAGAGAGAGAGAGAGAGAGAGAGAGATTTCCCCCCGTGAGAGCACACTTTTGCTCCATACACTTATTGCTCGTGCACCTTCATTCGCGGAATATATGTATGGCACCGTGTACATGTGCTCTTTACAGGTTGGGTCGTCGTGAGGCAGTTTTTTCCCCTTGGAAAAAATATGCTCATGGCTGTTGTATAGCTTTTAAGGGAATGGACCCCTACTCCTTACCTCCCCCCACTCCGCGTTGCTTTAGGCCGGGGCCTCGTCAGGCGCGAGGGCCGCGGCCTGAACTGCGCCGCGAGGCGGCTATCCCCCGGCACCACCTGCGGCACTACAACACGGCCTCTGTGGTATGGACACACTTAAAGGATAGCGCCTCGCTCTAGGCCTCGCTCTTACACGCCTCCACCGCCTAATTACTATTCGCGGCCGCCATCTGTTTGCGCTGCTATCGTAATGGGCCGCGCACCGAGCGAGCGGCCTGCAGATAATTCATTTTGAACAACTAGGGCGGTATCTGAAGTCCTTTTTTGCGTTTTCACTACTTATTTACTGCTACATTTTTTTTAACTTATTAATTTTTCCATTTTTATCTTCACATTGAAATGTTTGTGAATATTTTTTTTGATGTGGTATAAGTTCCCATTAACTTGTCGGCTGTTATTTCGTACTAGCCTACGATGTTTGGCTGCTAGTTTAGAGCCTATGTGCCAGCAGGTTGGGGTGGCGCCCCTCTTTTTTTCATCGACTTGACTCGAGCCGCGAGCGAGCAGCGGCCCGAGGCTTGGCCTGTCAATTTTATTCGTCAGCCCCCCCCCCTTCCTCTTCCCTCCTTGTGTGCCCCCCTCCCCTCCCCTTCTAAGGGTGGTCGGGCTGAGAGCTCTTGGCTTTGCGTGCCTCTGGGTGACAAGCGTCCGAAAAGAAGGCCCTCTGCTCTTTCTGTCTCTCTTTCGCTCTCGAGTCTCGGCATGGTTCCCAGGCGTGAAAGATGGAGAGAGATACACGGAAGAGGAAGGTGGTGGAGTCGAGGTCTTGGATGGTGACGAGCCGAGCGGCGGCAGCTCGGGAGGAACTTGGCCGAGCCGGGTCCGGACGGGGCCCCGAGCCGCGCCCCTGACCACTTGTAAATGCGCGCTTGAAAAGTGTTTAGCTATGCAGAACGGCCCCTCTCTCCCGCCAACGCCGCCGTGCTGAGCTCTGCCCGTCCTTATTCCCTAATCCACTGATTGAAATTCGCCTTTAGGATCCTATTTTTTGTACCTCCCTCTTTTTTCCCCTCACCTTGGCCGAACCCTGCTGCTTCTTCGTCCTCCTGCTACTGCTGCAGGTTTTTCCCCCAGAAGTGGCTCATCTTGACCAAAGCCGCCGCCGGCGTGGGTCTGGGTGGGCCGGGCCGAAAGGTCCGAGCCGCTGGCCGCCTGGCCTCTGACCGCATCAGAGAGGCCGTGCTCATAGTGTGCGGGCTTTGCGGCGGGGAGGAGGCGAGGCCCGGCCCGGCTCCGAGACCATCCTTTTCGTGCCTGTCTGACCTGGTTTCCTCGGCCCCTGCCACGTTGCCCCCCAACTTGTCCGCCCGACAGCGCGCCGGCGGACCCCCCGAGCTGCCTGCTGTCCGTTTCGTTGATAATGAAAATTGAATCAGCCGGTCCGTTCGGGTCTCAAACCGGGACCGTGACGCTGCTGCTGCGCGCGCGGGGCCTAGAAGCGAGAGGTCAGGGGTCGTGGGGACAGGGACGGAGACCGTGTTGTTCATCCGGGCGCGCGTCCTGGGCCCAAAGGACGTGGCTGTCGGATAATTCGATCTACACTAAATCCCCGTTCGAGCCGAGATTCAGTTTGATATAATTTAATAATTATGTCCGCACTATAATGGAATTTTCATGGCCGGCCCTTCACTTGCCAAGCTCTCTTCCCTCTGCCCCCTCTCGCCCCTCTCGCTCAACTCGTCTGCCCTCTGCTCGTCTCGTGTCTCTCTCCCTCTCCCTCTCTCTCTCTCTCTCTCTCTCTCTCTCTCTCTCTCTTTCTCTTTCTCTCTCCCCCCTCCTTCCCTCGCTCTCATCAGTTCTCTTCGGTGTCGACGGAAGTCAATCCAGTGATGGAATTCCTGAAAATTATTGAGCTGTGATGTGATTGAATTATCCCCATTTGGGGATGGGGGTGTGCCTGTGCCGTTGGGCTTCTGCATGGGGCGGGCGTTGTGGGTGGGGTGAGGGGTGGAGTAAGAGAGAGGGAGAGGGGGGGAATGGGTTTTCAGCCGTCGGTCCAAGGCAGCATAAAATTTCCTTGGTCAAATCTAGGCGGTCGGGGTGGGCCGGCCGTCCATCTCCAACACGGTACGGATCTCCATTGCAAACCAAGTCGGGGAGGCCGTAAACTTGGCCGCCTCGGCCGGATGAGCAGACATCAGGGATTCACACTCACACCCACAAAGAGACACAGACAGACACGGACACGCTGACTCGGGTATGGGCCGAAGAGTGACGTCCCACCGCGTTCCACCCCAGAGGAAAAAAAAATCTACTTCACACGTCGTGCAACATTGGCGGCGGTCCCTGCCAAATAACCACCCTACCACAGCAAAGCTGGTGTCGTGGTTCGAAAAGAGGGAACCGGGGGAATGGGAGTACGGAGCTCTCTTTCTATTTCTTGCTCCGTTACCGATAGCGTGGATTGGAGTGGCTGGCGCCCCAGAAGGCCGAGGCCGTTCCGGCACGATGAAGGCGAAATCTTTTGGACGTGATTCCGACTGACAATTTGTATTCGGTTTCCTTTCCCGATGTCTGTGCTTTTACTTGTACTTCTGGTTATTTTGCCTCTTACTAATAAATGTTTTTCTTCTTTCGTGCCAACAGGTAAGAAAGGTCCGCGCAAGGAGGCCTGATCTCGGGGGGCCCTGATTTGGAACAATCGTCCCTCGTCGTCGAGTCCGTAAGCACAATTTGTAGCACCAAACCGACAGGCCGCAAGGAAGAAAAATAATATAGCCCCCTATCTAATCGTAACCGAGAATCTAGGAAAATTAGTTTTATAACAAGTTATTTGCAACCCCGCCGCAGCGCCGCGGGATCTGATAAAGTTGATCGCTGCACGACGTGCGTGAGGGGGTGCGGGCTGCGGGGCTGGACGGGCGCATGTTGTTGAACAGCGTCGCGGTGGCGTTCGAGCCACGGCCTCGTTGGCGGGGACAAATCGGACGCGATTCGGACGCGCCGAGCAGCACGGCGTGTTTTATGTCCAAGAGGAGGATTAATTAGCGGCATCTTTCGGTCCGCGCGGCGACAGGAAACACGTCAGGGCGTGGGGCGGGGAGCGAGGCGGGCGTGGCGGGGCGGGGCGGGGCGGGGCACCCCTTTCCTTGCTGAGGGCGAGAATAATTAACGACATCAGCGACACATTTGCTGCAATCCTCCTCACCTCCTCTGCTCACCTGCCCTTGCCCCCCTCCCCTTTCCCCTTTCGCTTCGCCCTCCGCTTCCACTCCGTCATCCCCCTGCTTTTGCTACACGGAGGGCGAGGACTACAGGATGAGTCTGGAGTGGACCGTTTTCCGGGTGAGAAATTAGGGACCAAGTGACATTGCGCGTCGGTGCCTCTCTCATTCTCTCTCTCTCTCTCTCTCTCTCTCTCTCTCTCTCTCTCTCTGAATCCTTTCCGGCGAAAGGTTTCTACAGCAGGTCCCTGCTCTTGTGCACAACAAAAATAAGGGGGTAAAAAACTTTCAGTAGAATTTGTTTGCGCCACCTTATTTAAGCGGTGTTGACTAATTAAATTGAGGGACTGATTATACCAGCAGTATTCTCCCTCTCTCACCCTCTACTCTGTCTGGATCGTGGTCCAATTTCACTCACCCGACCCATTTTTGTGGCCGCTAATTACCCTAAATTTCTCGTATACGTCCAACTTTTGGGTCTCGCGTTCGGTTCGTTTGACTGCCTCGCGGGTAATTGGGTATCGAGTCCCGTGCGGGGAGTTCCTCGATCGGAACTTTCATCCTGGCGTCCTGCGGCGTGGAGGGGGTTGGAGAAAGGTCCGCTTCGTCCTCTTCTTAGAGATTGTCTGCAAACTTCACAGCGCGCTATTTTCCTTCTTATTTTCGGGTTTTTAACCTCCGACAGAAAAAAGCAAGATGCGTGCCGTGTCTAACTATGTGTCTCGAATGAAAGAATCACCGAATTCCTCAAACACTTTAACTCTTGTTAATATGTGCCTAGCAAAATCAGCACCAGCACAGTATGCATGCCGATTTCAGACCCGAAACACACTGTAGATTTACAGGCTGCACGTGCGCGTTAGATAATATAAGTTACATACAGTTTTACGAGTGTACCGCCTCCTCTCTTTCCCCCTCCCTCCCTCTCCTTTCCTCCCTCTCAGGTGGCTGATATTGCAAATATAATTGCGCGGCCAATGCGTAACAGCAGTTTGTAATTGGGTTTCACGAGTTGGCTCCAAGAGGTGCTGTGCCGTGTCGGCGCGTTGAATAAGTTGAACGAGGCTCGGTGGGCAGAGGTGTGTGAGGAGAGAGAGAAACACAAGAGACAGAGGGGCTGTGTGTGTGAAACGTGTCTTGCCAAACTAATTAATCCTTTTGGTGATTTATGGCACACACCGCGCTTGTGCCAAGAAGTCCCCCCGAAATCGTCCTGTTTGGAATAGAAAATGGAAGAAATTATGGAGCAGACAGTCGGGGGATTGAGATAGAGGAAGAGATTGCAGCAGACGACCCACTGCGGTCTTCAGTTCGGTGTGCAGCGCAGTGTCGCTGTGTGCCGGCGGGGTTGTGACTGCGCCTCGGCCGACGACCCCGCCTCGCCCCCACTGCTGCTCCCTGCCGCGCCATGCCACGCCACGCCCCGCCACGCCCCGCCACGCCCCGCCACGCCCCGCCACGCCCCGCCACGCCCCTCTAGGGCACGCCCCCCTCGGCCCGGAAGTGATTCGGAAACTCATCGGAATCATGGTGCGACAGTGGGGATGGACAGGGGCGCTGGTGGGAGGGAGTCGCTCGACGTGGCGGCGATAGAAAACTGCAGAAACTCCCCTTTTTATACTGAAATTTTTGTCAGGAAAGAAAGGTTATAAGTAAACCGCTTGTTTTGTACTGCAGGAAACAGGTGGGATCTTTTTTTTCTGTTTTCTCTGTTTACGAAATGAACGTTTGATAAGGTTACGTTCGACATTTTCGCTTGATCCTGCTAGGTAATCACGATGTGATCACCGGCGTCGTCGGCTGCGCGGCCGCCCCCCTTTGCAATCCAAGCTTATAGGATGAAAAAATATTTTTATATTGATGTCGGCTGAAATTGACGGCGCCCAGCCGACGGGGCGTGGCGGGGCGGGGTCTGCGGTCGCCTCTGCCTTTATGACTTTTCATATGACTTCCACGAGCACAATCAGTGGGCGCCAAGCGAGGGTGGCGGGGCGGGGTCTGCGGGGCCCACGCGGCAC
>NW_026267246.1:51379-56470 GCF_000697945.3 Frankliniella occidentalis | reverse complement strand
CGGAGGTCAACTCGCCGAATAAAGAGGGGTTTACTGCCACCTCCGCCCCCATTCCCCTTTTCCCCCTCTCCTCTCATGCACCTTTCTCTTCATCTCCATGTCCACTCACTCCGTCACCCCCTGCTCTCCTCTACCCCGTGTATAATTCAGACACCCCCTCCCCTCCTCTCCCACCGATTGGACACTCTCATCAAAGACTCAGGAGGCCCCTTTCATAAGTCAGGAGTGACTATGTCGTCCCTGGCACGACGTCCTCCAGGCCAACGGGTCTGCCATCCTGTGGGCTAGCCGAAGTGCTCAAAGTTTTCAAAGTTATGTGTTATGTCGGTTTGCGTCCGTGTGATTCGCAGCATATTTGAAAATGTGGTAGTTCTTGAATTGCATCTAGTGAATGATGAGTTAATTAAAAAGTATGCAAATCTCTCCCCCCCCCCTTCTTTTTTGGCCGGACGAAGATGACGACCATCGCGATGTAATGAATGAGGCCAACAGAGAGAAACCTTATCAATCAGGAAAAAAGTTTTTAGTTGGATAAATTTTAATTAATGGGGGCCGTCATAAAGTGGATTCGTTTTATCTGATCGCTGAGCCATTAGTCGGGGAGCAGCTCCCCGGGGGCCCCGTCTGTGAGTGGTCGAGGGTGGGCGATCCACCCCGAGCCGGCGGCCCAGGCCGTGTCAGGTGTCGGTCCTTCTCCACCGGCCGGGGGCTTGTCTGTTCCTTATTAGTGGCCGCTCTCTACACTACACCCTGCTAAAATAATTTTCAAAATAACGTAAATGTATTGGTTGAAAATGAAAACACGTAATTTGCTTGTCTGCCTCAGGGTTCTCACGAACTTTCATGATAAGTTCAGAATGCAGACAATTTTGAGGTCAATTTTGCTCAAATCGCAGCAAGCACAGGCGTTTGCAAGTACTTGACGATCTCAGCAATCTCATGATGTTGCTACAGAGAGCAGTATGTTTGTCGTGAAGTTGGAGCTTCTCTCATATTCATTTGTGGCCGAGCACCTCCAGCGGTGGAAGTGGCTGCTGGTGGAAGCCTTCTTCCCGCCCGCACCACCCTGCCGCCGCCTCCCCCCTCCCCGCCCGTGCCTCACACTATTTGCTTGTGTTTTATCATCTCGACCGTAAAAGCGAAAGTGTTTTGCGTAAACTCGCTGCTAGCTGGCTTGCTAAAACGCGGCCGACCTTTTTGGGGGGATGTTTCCCGCGCTGCTCCTCCCCACATCATCCCATGAGCGCGGCGCGTGGCTGCGCGCGCCCGTCCAAGGCCGTGAGCCGGGGGAATTCTCATGGGAGATGACTGGCGCTGGAAGCTGAGACTCTGGTCCAGCGCCTCTCTCGTCTCGTCGGGATATGTGGGCCGAGGCGGCCGGGTTGGCTAGGGAAAAAAATTATATCTAACATTTCTGCTGAGCGGAGATGGCGGCGAGCTCTATCAAGTGTCGGGTTTATGTCTCCACCCCTTTCCCCGCCTTTTCCTCCGGATATTTTTTTTCCCGGGCTCTTGCTCTCCGCGCTCATTGATTGTGTGCTGCTATGTGCCACTTTGGCGGATAGGGTTGGAACTCCTGGAAAGTTTCCGAAAAATTTCCGGAAAAAAACGAAAAATTTTCGAATAAAATGGGACCCCGGAAATTTCCAATTCTAGTGGCGGAGTGGAGGGGGACAGCCAGCAGCTCGGGGTATACGGGAACGGGACTTTGCCGACGTGGACCTCCTGGTGGGCAGCCTTCTTCCGGCCCGGCTGTCGTGACAGCGACGTCAGCAGGTCCTCCCGTCGGCTGACGTGGGTGGGCTGGCCTCTACCACCCTCTGCGACCCCGATTAGGACCAGGTTGGTGCCTGGTGGGGTTCGACTCACGCCGTCTCTAGACGCACTCTCCAAACTACTATTAGAATGCTAGTAATAGATCACAGCGCGCAGTTTCTTTTTTGTTCGATAATCATTTGCCACAATAATAGTTAGTTATGGTTATTATTTTGTATCGCCATTAGTCATAGCGAGGCGAGAAGGGCGCGGGAGCGAATAGCGCGCAAGGTCGGGGGAGGGGGAGGGGAAAGGGGAGTTGAGGCAAGAACACAGAGCTTGACGAGGAGGCTTGTCGTCGGCGGCGACTACTATTTCTGCCGAGCACAAGAAGCTGTATTTCTCATTCCGTAATTAATTAATTAAACTGGCGGCATGTCGAGCGCGAGCGGCGCGGAAGGTCGTTATAAGGACGGCGACGCGACACGATGTGGAGTCGTAGCCGGCGCGGCGGCCCGACTGTGTTTGTGAGCTTATGTATTATTGTATTGTGCCGTCGTATCCCCCCGCCCCCCGCGCGCCTCCCGTTGAAATCTGGATTAGTGTAAAACCATCAAACGAACGGCCCCGTGCCGCCGCCAGTCATTTACATTTATTATTTATTTACGGCCGGCCCCCGCCGCGGGGCTTGATGTCGGACTGACGCCGCTGTAACACCCGTATCGCCTGCTCGCGCCGCGGGGGGAGAAGGCGGGAAGAAATAAGTCGAAAGGGAGAGATAAAAAAAAATTGAGGAAAAGAGATGCGAATGAAAGAAGAAGTAGATTCGGTTGGGCGACGGCGGCGCGGGGGGCGATTGCCGCGGAGAGATATACCCCGGGAGGGAAGGCGAGTTGGAGGGGGTGACGGGGTGGGGGTGGCGGGGAAGGGGGTGACGGGGAGCGTCTGCGGCGGGCTGCGTTTTTGAATGCAGCCACGCGCAGAGCTCGTCTCTGCGGCGGCCCCCTGCTGGTGGCGGTGGCTTCTGCTGCTGCTCTCTGCACTCAAATCAAGTCGAAGCAGACGCGCGCGCGTACCGCGCCCGGGCAAGGCGGAGGCCGAGCTTACCCCGCCATCGTAAACCTTACCCCATTCGTCAGGCGCCACGCCCCGCCACGCCCCGCCCCCCGCCCGTCTCCGCCTCGTCTCCTTATTCAGCCGCTTGTCTGTTTGTCTGCTTGTCATGTCCGCTTTATCTGCCTTCATTTGTGCCTTTTTGGATTCATGTCGTCGTTGTTCATGGCGGACGGCATAGCAAACGCGGCGGTGGTGGCGGTATGGGGGGGAGGAGCAGCGGACAAAGGCAAAAACGGAAGACGCGCTCGCGGACGAGCGGGGGCGAAAAAGATGTTGTTCGCAGACGGCGCAGGGGCGGCCCTGGGGGCTGCGCGCGTCTCTTTAGCACATTGTCTCTCTGATGCGAATCACATGCTAAGCCGCCCCGTCTCGCCCGCCCCCCGCGCGTCCGCCTGTGCGCCGCCTCCCTGTTTGAAGGGTCGGTCAGCTAAGAGCAGGGTGGCGGCGGGTGGTGGTGGTGGTAGTGGGTGGACGGCTTGCGGCTTTAGCTAGTTCCACCACTTCCGGAGTCCGAACGGTGGCTGTGGTTACCGCGAAGCGCCTACATAGCAGGGGTCCGTAACTTAACATTTAAGCTAAACGTTATGATCAATATCTCGCGTTATTGACTAGTTAAAAGCGTTATGCATATAAACAAATTGCAGAAATGTGCGGGGGAATAAGTCATAAGATCGATAACGCCAATAACGCAAGCCGTTTACGAACCTAACCTAACCCAAAATTCGCTTATGCGTTAAGTTATGGACCCCTGCTACATAGGCCTAGAATGAGTGTGTTTGTGTGTGTGCGTGCGTGCATGTACGTGTGTGTGTGTGAGTGTGTGTCCGGTAGGCCGCCCGCCTTGCTGCGGTCCAGACCAGAATTCATTCATCCCCGTTGTGAGACGCGCGCCGCCGAGCCGAAAGTAATTTTCGCCGTCCCTTTTGTCGGGAGGGAAAAAAATAAAAATATACTTACAGCTTCTATATGAGTCTCTGTGTATACGTATGTGAGTGTATGTCTGAGAGAGAAAGATATTTTTTTCTCGCTTCGGTAGGCGGGCGCAGCATCGCCGCGTTTTATGTTTTCTTGCATTGCGGAACTGTTTTCGCGCGCGCATGTGTGTGTTTGCGAGTCTGTGTGTGTGTTGTGACCTTGCGGCATAAATAAACTTTCGCCCTTTTGCTGTTTATAAGCAAAGCGTCGTCGAGAATATTTTCTCTCTGTATCGGAGTCACTGGGGCGTTGGTGGCGTGGTGCGGTACGACGACCTCCCTCGCTCTCCCTCCCTGCGGCCCCGTGGCGAGGTGGGGCGGCGCGGGGAAGGGGCGAGGCGAGGCGGGGCGGGGCGGGGCGAGGCGGGGCGGTGTACGGTAACGCGTCTCCTTGGGGCTCTGCCGGGCCCCAGCCACGCAGGAGGCCTTACCTTGGTTATGCCTTGCGGCCCCCGCCCCGCCTTCTCTGCTCTCGCTTGGGGAGTCCTAACGCATGGTAAACGCCTTGTACGCACGCTACGCCCCGCCCCGCCCGGCCCGCTACACACTCTACGCTGCATGGGAGTGGAGGTCACACACAACAGTATGGAGATGGCAAAAGAAAAGTTGGGGCGTTAGAAGGCGTGCTGTGAGACCCGTTCGGTCGAAAAAGTGTCTTTTCTAAACAAATATAACGCACCCTTCCGCTGCCGCTTGTGCCGTGGCGTGACATGTAGTGTGACGATGCGACGGGCGCCGCTGCGAAACGGGCGTGACGAAGTGTTCTCCAAAGTTTAGTTTGTGTGGTGCCGTATTGCCCAGCTGGCTGCGCGCCTGGGGGGGGGGGGGGGGGTGAGACAAAAAGGAACGGGTCTGAGCCGAACCCACTGTTGCGCGTCGCTACAAGAAAATCTGAAACGAATTCCATTTTTGGTACATTTTTTAACCAAATATACTTTCTTTATTGTCGCGTTCAGTAGGACAAAGTGGCGCAACAGCGACCGCCGCCCTTTTGCTCTACGGTTAGGCGCTCCAAGATGCTCGGACAGGGACGTGGAGAGCCCTCCTTGGAGTGCAACTTGACGTATCCGTCCTGGGTCAGGTTCCCTCCTCCAAGGAGGTGCAGGGGGGGGGGGTTAAGTCTTATAGCTGCTGGCCCCGCCGATACCAGTCCTCTTCGCTGTTGCCAGCAGTAGCTGCGCGGGCTGCGCGCCGGCGTTTTGCTGACTTGACTGTGGTCGCCGGTCAGCCCGCCCATGGCAGCGGG
>NW_026267246.1:49216-51329 GCF_000697945.3 Frankliniella occidentalis | reverse complement strand
GTGAGTTTTGAGGAGTGTTGCCACGCGGTACCGCACTGCCGCCGCAGCCGTGCGGAATGCTTTGAGCCCTGCCCCACCCCGCCTCACTCCGCCCCCGCCGCGGCCTGCACCACACCAGCCTCCCTCGGGCGAGGCCACAGCCGCAGTTCGCTCTTCCGAAAAACGCACGCACGCACGCACGCACGAAAACTTGCTGAGCAAAGACGACGACTGAAAAATAACTGCAGGTCTGTCGTACCTCGCGATACCGGGGTTATCTGTAAAAGTTCTTCAATTTGATTGAAAGTAATTGCGAAAAAATCGATGTTGAACAGCTTTGTGAATTTTCGTCTTATTTTATCTCTACTTTAATATCCAACTTATCGACTGTTGAAGCCTAACGGCGATAAGTCCACGATAAACCGCCTGTGCCGCGGGGGTCCAGCAGGCCCGCGGCCTTGGGCTCCGGCGGCGTAGGGCCTCCAGCTGCCGCCCAAAGTCGGGCGGGTCCTAAGCCACGGCCGCCCAAGTGATTCGAACTATGTCATAAGGAATTCTGGGTCCGGGGCGGCGACCAGGACGCGCGGGACCATCTCCATCACGAGGAGGGGGAGGGACTGCGACGACGCGGACATAGACACTGTTGTTAATCGTCGCCCATAGAGCAAGAAGAGGGTGGGCTGGAACTATTTTAATCGTCCAGAAAACTTTTATTTTAGGGCGAATTTAAGACAACGACTGCAAAATAACTGCAGATCTGGTACGACTCGGAATACCGCTTATGTCAAGGGTTATCTGCAAAAGTTCTTCAAATTGATTGAAGAAATTGTAAGAAAAAATCGATGATGAACAGCTCTGTGACTAATCTGAACTAAAGTTTTTTGTTTCAAAAAATTTGCGTTTTCTTCTCATTTTTCTAAAACTATTTTGATGTGTCCCTTTTTTTTTAGTTTTTTCGGGGGAAATTCGTACCTTGATGCTCATGTCCACACGTTGGGAGCGCGGCTGGGCCGCACGTTTGTGTCCCCATAACACCAGCGGTGGGCCTTGTTAGCACCGGTCGGAATTTTTGTAGTAAAACTAATGACCCCGACTCGCTGTGGCTGACGCTGAGGCGAGAGGGGAGGGGAGAGAGAGAGAGAGAAAGAAAGAGAAGAGGGTGGCGTGTTATCAAGAAGGGGCGATGTTGTGGATGTGACGACAGTCCTCCAGGACCTGCGCTCATTACAGGGCTGCTGTCCGGGCCGTGCGGGGCTTTGGGGAGCGACGGTTTCGAGGGGAGAGAGGGAGGGAGGGAGGGGGGGTAAGAAACTGAGGAGGGCAGTAGTAGTGGAGGGTGCGCGCGCGGGGGAGCAGTGGAGAGCTCGTGTCTGGTCAGCCCCGCCACGCCCTGGGCCCCGTCCCCGGCCGTGAGCGTCGCCATGATTCCCTCCCAAACTGTCTCGCTTCATGACTTCATTGCTATGACGCCGACGTCCTGGCGACCCTGCCCCACTTGTAGTCTTTCAGGGCCGACTCCATGATTTTTTATTTTTTTTTATTGCACTCTTCTACCGTACCTCTCCCCCGCTCTCCCCGTCCACCCTCTCGTCGGACGTTGGCGGTGAGTCCCCCGTGACTGTCTCATGACCTTCTCTGACCCCTCGTGACCCGAATAGCCCGGCGCTGCCATAGGAGGGAGTCCGCGGGCCGGCAAGTTGCCGGTCCCCAGAGTCCCGCTGGATTGTGTGACTTCTCCAGCCCGAGGCCCTCCAGTCTCCAGCCTGGCAGCGGCCGTGCCTTTACCACCAGAAGAAATAAATTGGACCAAATAAATTTTAGTTTTATCGATCGAAAAACGGGATAACTTCCTGTTAATGTTTTGTGTGCAGTGTCCTTTCATGATAACCATATGGTGATAGAGGAAAGGGGCGAGCGGCATCAGTAATGTCGTCGACCTAAGGGAGGGGAAAAGAGGGGGAGGGGGCAGGCGTACCGTGGTGGAGGCTCCGCTGCAAATGTGGTGAACCCGATTCCGACGCGTGAGTGTGAAATTCGCGGGGCATCTTAGCCAGACGGCGCAGCACCCTGTCGCTCGAGGTGGAATTGAGTTGTACTTCTTGCGCATAGCGGGGAGGACGGACGGGGGGTGGAG
>NW_026267246.1:42951-45031 GCF_000697945.3 Frankliniella occidentalis | reverse complement strand
GGGGGGAGGGGAGGGATGGCGTGACAATTGGGGCGCGTTTGGATCAAACGGTATGTCACGCGTGAAGCGCCGACCCTGGTTGGTAAACTCACGCGTGCCGTAACGGCACGTCACAGCGGGCATGATACACTCTCTTGCGCGCATGGAATGTTTTGTCTCACATCTCTATCCCTCCTCGCTCTCCCCGTCTATCTCCTCTTCTTTCTATTTTGGAGCAAAGAGAGACTTTACGACGTGGAAGGAGTTTCCTAAAGGACGTATCAAATCAAATCTGACAACACACGTCATCCCTCTCTATTTTTTTTCTCGTTCCAGTGGGGCTTAAAGGGAGTAGGCGGCTGGCTGGTGTGGGGTGGGCCGTGAGGTGTGCTCGGCGGCACGGCCTCCGGGCGTGAAGACAATTTATTTTGTGTCGACTGGCGGAACATGGCCGCGCCAGCAGCGCTGCTGCTCCACGGCCTCCCCCCGCTTACGTATAAGCCAATTTACTTGGAGTAACAGGATCATATTCTTTGAAAAGAATTAGGGAAAGACTCTGCACTTGTAATCCCCCCCCCCTCTCTCTCTCTCCTCCTTGCCTCCTCCCCGGATTGGGAGCTGATTTGGTGGCGAGATCTCTACCACGAGCTACCGCTGCGCTGCGCCTGTTGAGCAACAGTTGAGCCAAGGGGGCCGACAAGCGGCGCCGCAAGCTGCCCGCGCGATGCGGAGGACCCCCGGGCGGCTGCCACAGGTTGGCGTCCAGGTACACGATCACGATCTGGACGGGGGAGACAACGGGGCCTGATGGCCTGCTCGGCAGGGAGGCCGCCTATGAGGAAGTTGCCCGATAAGAGGAACAAAAAGAAGGTAGCGCTGAGGACGTGGCGTGGCGTAGCGCCGTCCCTAAACAAAGCAGAACGCGTGCGACCATACTGTGTTTTGTCGCAAGTGGATGCATCCACATGTGTGCTCATAAATCAAGTTTTGTTGAATTTCTAAAGAAAAATTGGATCCATACTAGACCGGCGTAACAATCTTGTGTCAAAAAGTGCTTCTGTAAAGTTTGGCTTCGGAAAAGTAAGTTTATACAATCTTCTAAACCGTCCCGGTGTCGTTGTTTAGGTTAGTGTACGGACATATTGCATTGGTACAATTATAACTCAATGATAAAGACTCAACTGTCGTAATAAACTTTCGTATAGCTGGTACCAAGTTGCTTGATGCATAGGCCGTTCTAAACTGTTTGAAATCCAACGACACGCGTCCTAACCTCTGCTAGACTGTCGCTCATCTTCTGCTTTGTTTAGGGACGGCGCTACGCCACGCCACCTCCTCAGCGCTACCTTCTTCTTGTTCCTCTTATCGGGCAACTTCCTCATAGGCAGTCCCTTGGGCCCACGTCGCCGTCGGCTTGGCGGCTGCTTCCCTCGAGTCACAGCGCGGCGCCCCCGACCACACCGCCCCGGTGTGCTGCTCGCGGAGATACGAGCGCAGAGGGCGGCGCGGGCGGAGGGGATTTGGATGATTTTATTGTGGACAATATGGCGGACGGCCGCGACGTTCGGGCAGGCAGCACTACTGGATGTGCGCCAGGGCAGCGCTCGGGCCGGGCCGTCAGCGCGGCGGGCTGATGGCGCGCCGTTCTGGCCCCGGAATAATAAATCTCGACATCGAAACGCGCTCGTGGCGGGGGCGGCGCGGGGGCGGCCCGGGCCGGTCGCATTTGTGGAAAAGACTTCACATTTCCCTGCTCCCTTCGCTCCCGTCCTTCTCTATTGTGACCCCGCCCCCCAACTCCCCTCCCTCCCTCCTCCCTATCCCTCACTCCCACGCCGAGAGGCGCTTTGCTCTGGAGATAAGGGCTCCTCTGCTGGGAGAGCAGGAGGGCGGGGGCGCGGGGGCGGAGCTGGTTCAGGAGTGGCTCCTGGCTCACGGTGAGGGCGCCGCCCGGTCCGGGTGGGTACACAGACGGGACGTGAGCGAGTTGAGCCAGGTCAGAGGCAGCCGACCGCCGACACCAACCGGCTGGCTGCTCAGCCAAAGTTTCTTTTTTCCGCACGAAATTAACTTACCTGTTTGTTATTCGGGGACCGGCTTA
>NW_026267246.1:40552-42901 GCF_000697945.3 Frankliniella occidentalis | reverse complement strand
GGTGGAGGGTGGGGTATGGGAATATGCATTCAGTCGAGAGGCGCGGATAGAGGGACCGCATACGTTAACATAATCGCGCGACGAACAGGCCCATCCACTCCGTGTCTGGCGCGGGGCGGCAATTTATTTTTGTGGAAAATATGTTTTCATGGTTATTTTCATCCTTCGCACCCTACGAAAGTCTCACCCTGCCGCCGCCCCCTCCCCCTTCAGAGCAGGCGGCCCGCGTCGTCGCGACGGCAACCTTTGAGCAGAACACGATCTGATGTGTGTGTTTAACACGTATTGACGGTTCCAAACGACTTCGTTTTTTTTTTGTTTTTTTTTTTTTCAGAATTCACTCGAGTACTGGCAATGTGCCGGTTTTCTCTTCTCCCTTCTAAGGTTCCATGGCACATGGCCCTTTGTGAGTAGTCAAACCCGTAACCCGCTCTGGCGCTAGCTCGAGCAGAGGGGAAAACAAAACAAAAGTTATAAAAAATGACATCTGACTTTTTTGAAATTTGTTTTCCTTGGGTGTTTGCTTTTGGGTTCTTTATATAACGGCACTCTGTCGACTCCAATATGCATGCATACGTTGTCTTACATTAAAGAGAGTAGATGCATTTGAGTTGACGGAGCATACGCCGCAGGATCTTTTTTATTCCCCTTCAGTGCACGTGTTGGGAAGAGAAGACTTGAAATAGGGGGGGGGGGGATGTAGCGGGAGCGAACTGGCGAAATATTCTCCTTGATTTACTGCGGCCCGTGGATGTGGTGCGGGGCGAGTCCTCCTCGGCTGGCGTATACTTGTTGGCGCCCCGAACGCCGCGAGGGCGAGGGGGATTTGCGCTCCTTCGGCGTTGTGTTTGTTGTTTGCGTGGTTTGGATTTGCACGGTGCCATCATTATTTTGCTCGCGCGATTCGCGCAAAAGTTACTTTTACTTTCCTCTCTAAACATATTTGTTATCGGCGTCGCGATGTCGTCCGGGCCGGGCGACTTTTGCTTTCTCCTCGCGCGGCTGATGTGAGTGTACACGGGGAGGTGGCTCCGGCGGGATAACTTTTAATTGCGTGCGTTGCGGAAAATATTCGCCCATCAGCTGCTATAGGCCGCTTTTGTTCGTGATTTCGGCCGGGCCGCGGGCGGGGAAAGAAGAAGTTTGGCAACAGCCTCGCCGCCGCTCCACGGCCTACAAAACTTATTTCGCCGGTCGCGCCCGTTACCGCGAACGCGCTGCCGTCTGAGTACTTACCAAGGACTGGGATCAAATGATGGCAATCCAGGACGCACGCATCTGAAAACTGAGCAGGCAGATTCTCTTTATGCAACTCAGCCGCACATAAAAATGTTCGTTTCATTTTTTTTGAATGGACCTACGAGAGGAGCTGCTTCTATTGAGATATTAGAGCGAAACGTTGTCGAATCCTCCGCAAACATTGCACCAGTTTTCGGAGCAATGTGAAATCACGCTGAAATGGGGCAAAATATATTTAAGAATTCCATATTACGAAACATAACTCTCGTACGCTTAAAACTTGAGCGCGAGTTCCGCGAGAGCTACGGCAGCTCGTTAACCTGCCTCCGCGGTATCGGCTTCCGCAAGAACCGAACCGATTTTCCAGCCCTGGTCCCGGCAGCAGAAGCCATTTCCCCCATTCCGCTAATCACTTTCGCCGAGTAATGGCTTCCTTCCGGGCGCCGATGTGTGCTCCTCCGACGCTGGAGAGAGAGAGAGAGAGAGAGAGGGAGGAGGGGAGGGAGGGAGGGAGGAGGGAGGAAGGAGGAAGGGAGGGCGTGAGCGAGAGAGCAGCCAAGGTATCCGTGCTCTTCAACCTGGCGTGCATTGTAACTCTAAATCATTAACGACAACGCCAATATCCTTTGGATTTTTCTGGAGTAATGATGGAGCGAAGGCATTGTTTTGTTCCCATCAATACCGGGCGTTCTGATGTGTGTGCGAACGAAGAGGCGAACCATCCTCGCGGACCTCGCTTTGAGTGGCGTACCATTCCAACAAGAGGGTTGCGCGGGGACGAGGGGGTTGGGGCAATGGCACTTCCCCCGGAAGGGAACTCGATATCCGGTTGTATGTCGTGCACTTTCGCCGAGCCCGGCCGGATGCAGGCGCGCGCGCGCGCGCGTGCCCCCAAGATATGCGCGCGAATACCGCACCGTGCGCGCCAGAAGCCCCCGCCGGCGGGACAACAATTTCGGAAAGGGATTTTCGTTTCCTCCGCGCGTGACCTGTTTCAAATATAAGTCGCTCGGCATGCACAGAGGAGAGGGCCGTGGAGGCGGCGGCAGGACGCGAGCGAAACACAGGCGAGAGAGCAGAGACCAAGGGGTACTCCACTCCAAAACAAAT
>NW_026267246.1:32609-36627 GCF_000697945.3 Frankliniella occidentalis | reverse complement strand
TCTCTCTCTCTCTCTCACTCACTCACTCACTCACTCACTCACTCACTCACTCACTCACTCACTCACTCACTCACTCACTCGCTTGCGCGCGCCCTCGACCTCCCTCACTCTAGCTCGCTCTCCGCGGCGTTGCGAAGTCGACGGAGCGAGGGATTTCTCTCTGCCTCTGCCTGCTGCTCTGCTCTCGCCCGCGCTGCTGTTCAGCCCAACTTCATTAGTATATTTGCCTGCATTTGCCTTGACCGGGCGTGGCGCTGGCGTGGGGAGGCGAGAGAGAGAGAGACTCACTTCTGGCGCCGCCCGACAAAAGTGCACGTCGTCTGATAGTAATTGCACTCGAGGCGCATAGCCCGGCTAGCGACCCGACGACGCTGCTGCTGCTGCAAGTCTTGCGGCATTATCGGATTTGTCGGAGAGGTGCGACACCACCCCGCTCGACTTTATTCGCAGCAGCCCAAAGTTATCGCCGTGATGTAGCAAAGTCCCGCTGCTCATGCTCGCGATCGCTCGCCCGGCGGAAAGTTGCGCGGCGGCGGCGGTGTGCCCCGTAAAGAGGACAACAACAAGAACCGTCGTGAGATAAATTTTTGTATCGGCCCCCGGGGCGGCTGTGTGAGCTGCGTGAGCCCGCCAACTACCACACCACCGCGCCGAGCTGAGCCTCGGGTCTTGTGGGGGGGAGGTGCGGCGGCGAAGCGGGAGGCGACTTAGGTAATCCCCGCTAGACAGGCAAAGGGTAAATCAGACGTGGTTATCGAGAATGTAAACCTTCTTGCGATAACATTGGGATTTATTTATTGTTTGTTTTCGTTTTTTGCACAGGAATTTCGATTTGTTTTCTTTTAACATCTTCTTTCGACATCCGCGTGGACCAGCAGAAATCGGATGTGGTAAATTTGCGAGTGCTTTCGTAAATTTGTTTAACTCGTTGTTTTGCGAATAGGAAATTATACAAAGAGGCGTCTATATTTGAAAAGAAATTTTGAACGTGGCAATCCAGGGGGTGTAATTTGGAAAGTGACAGTCGGGGTGGTGTTAGGTGTTCATGCGAATATACACACACGGTGTAATCCGGTTGTGCGCCAAATTTTCTGCAGTCGATTCGGCGCCGCGTGGGTGACACCGACACACACGCACGTGGGGGTGCTGCAGCAAGAGCTCTCGCACTGCACCATCAGCCCTTACTCGTAGGGGATGTTCCCCTCGCCCACCCTTCCCCGTGGTGTCGCCCTTGCACAGACACGCACACACGCACACACACACACACACACACACACACTCGGAGCCAACTTGGAGCAGCGCCCGCCCCGCCTGTGCTCCGCAGTTCCAGGGTGAAGGTGTGCCCACCCAATATATCCCACTCCATGCGTCCGAAAGCGTTGGCGCGATAGCTTTCCTTGTCCGTCTCCCTGCTCCCTCCGACGGCCGCCGCCCTTCTCTCTTGCTCTCTCGCGCGCTCTTCTGCAATTCCCATCAGCCCCAAGCCCGCCCTTGCCCCCCGCTCTCCCTCTCTGTCTCTCCCGAGTTAGCTTTCGCAGCGCAGAGTGTGGAATTTTTAATATGTTGCCGTGTTGTCCGCGCAGGTGAGTGTCTGCTGCTGCACAGGCGGGGGTGGGATTCAGTGAGGTAAGAGGTAAGGACACTAACAAGAAATCTCGGAGGAATTCCCTCCCTTCTTCTTGTTGTCCGCGGGGAAAAGCAGATTGCCTCGGCCCGGGAACGGAAATATACAGGATTCCTCACGAAGCTCTGTCTCTCTCTCTTTCTCCCGCGCGGCTCGCGTGTTGTCTTTGTGTTATTCCAGCCTGAGCGTGAAAATCCTCCCCGTCCCGCCCGGAGACCCTTCCACCGCCGGCAGCCTTTGGTTTCGTTTTCCCTTCTCGGATGGACGAACACGTGCCTTTGGCTTTCAAATCTTTGTGACCTCCGACGGTGGCGTAATGGAAGAGAGACGAGAGAAAGAGAGAGAGAGACTGAAGGAGCGCGGCAGGCTCGGATATAGCTGGCTAGAGCTCTGCTGGGTCGAGCTGGATTCCTGAGCAGCTAAAGGAAACATGTCTCTAATTACGCGAGTATGTTATTCGAGAGAGAGAGAGAGAGAGAGAGAGAGAGAGAGAGAGAGAGAGAGAGCACCATCCCCTCGTGTGTCTCACTATGGAGCACTCCCCCCGTCTCGGGTACATACCCAATCAAGCCTGCTATGCCGCCGGCCTGCGTTGCCTCGCGCAGCAGGAGCAGCAGCAGGAGCAGCAGCAGCAGCAGCAGCAGCAGGAGCCGCCGGGTCCAGTCTGGTCCGGTGCGGGTGACCCTCCCCCCCGTTGCCGTGCTCATCAGCATCCCCGGCGCCGACCCCCCTGGGGCGCGCCGCCCTATCTGGGGATCTTCCACTCTCGGCCGGGCCAGCCCGGGCCGGGGCCCCTCCTTCTCGTCCCCTCTAAATACACTTTCCTCTCCATTGAAATTAAGCCCGGACCGCGTGGTGGCGTGCCGGCTGCTGTTCCTACGGAGGGCGGGGGCGAGTGAGTCGAGGGCCCCGGCCACGCCTACGCAAGGGAATCGAAACCGGCCACCGGCCTTGGCCCCGGCCTGCGCCAGGCTTGTGCTGTGCCCCGGTCCCGCGCCCCGCCACGGCCTCGGCCCCGAAAGTGTCTCATCAGATTACGCGCCAGCGATTGGGCCGCCGAGATCAGTAGGCGGCCCACCATCGCCTCGCCAACAACACGTCGCGTACGTACCCTTGACTTTCTAACTGTTCGCCCACTCCTCTCTCTCTCTCTCTCTCTCTCTCTCTCTCTCTCTCTCTCTCTCTTGCTCGTTCGCTCGCTCTGATAGTGTTGTCCCGGTCATTTTTCGGTCTGCTGGTCCCGCGCAGCTCGGCATCGGCCCGAGCGGCCGTGGCAAGGACTGGCAGGACGGTCCCCAAGGGCCCCGACCCCCCGACCCGACAAGGGCTGGAAGAGAGGAGCAGGCCATCTCGCGCGTCTTGCAGAGAGGGAGCGAGAGAGAGAGAGAGAGAGCGAGCAAGAGAGAAGGAGCGAGAGAAGAGGGGAAGCCTTGTAACGAGGAGGTGCGTCGCGATGCGCCCCTGCGGGATAAAAACACGCACACATCTCTCCACATTACAAGTGAGGCCGGGGCCTGAGGGGCACGCATGATGGTCTGCCGGGGAGTGTGGCCGAGGCCGGAGCTGCGCAGGGCTGAGAGGCGAGAGGGGATGTCTGGCGGCAGCAGAGAGGAGAGGAGGGGAAAAACCGTCCAGAATACTTCCTGACGTCGAGAGTGTCCCTGCTCATAGTGCGCCGCTGCTGCTGCTGCTGGAGAATCTGAGGAAAAGTTTCTGCGGATTATCCCCGGAGAGACATTTTCGAGGTGCGGTTGCAGTCCGCCCGAGTCGCGTCAGGTCCGCGGCGCGCTTGCAGTGTCGCAGCCACGGGCTTAACCCGCCCGGGCCGTTTAAGCGGAAACGGCGTCGCGCCCGCGGCCCGGTCCCGGCCCGGCGCGCGACTTTAACACTTTTTTAAAGACTTTGTAATTTTCTAATTAATCCCACTTATTAATTCCCAGATTTACTGCGCGCCCTCCATTATGCACCGCTCGTGTAATCCCCATTCCCTCTCTGCCCAACTTGGTCGTGACGCTGCTCTTCATATTTCACAAGTTGGCGGCGCCCGCCGCCGTGGTGTCGCGGCCGCCGGCGGCTTCGGCTGTTCGGAACGGCTGACGACGGATCTCCTGGGAGTCGTCTTTTTACGTCGCTCTGGCGGTGTCCAACTCGCGGCCAACACGTTTCGATCTCGAACAACAAACGGCGCGAACGCGGGAGTCGGGCGGTGAAGGGTGCGGGCGCGCGCCCCCCGCGGGCCCGGAGCGGAGGCCGCCCCCGCGTCGGACTCGGCGTGGACCCCCGACCCACCCGAACCCCGCTCGCTTTGATCACTGGACCAAAGGCCGGGCCTCTTACTCTTTTGTGCTCAATTGAATGTATTCGGTGAGCCCGCTGCTGCCCGTCCGCTCGCGG
>NW_026267246.1:31928-32559 GCF_000697945.3 Frankliniella occidentalis | reverse complement strand
ATCAGAAAAGATAAAAGAAATTATGTACCGGGTGATTCAGAATCCGAAAAAAAATCAAAGAAAACCAGAGAATATCTGAAAAATCAGAAAAATCAAGCAAGAACAGGAAAATCGGTGTACGCTTGAGTTTATAGCAAAGGACCCCTCGTCAGAGACGCGCATCTCGTCTGTTCGCTCCCTCTGCTCGTCCACATGTGCGGATTGCGCGCGCCGAGGGGACCGGAGGGGACGAGGGTCAGGAGGAGGAGGAAGAGGACGCTGCACAATGCAGCGCGAGCCTTATGATGATGAAAGCGCTTTGCTTGATGCGGCGTGGCGTGGCGAGCGAGCCGTCCACTCTGCATGATGATGGCCCTGTGCAAAAAAAAGGGAGTAGGAAAGTACATGAGAGAGAAAGAAAGATGAGAAAGGAGCAGAAGAGGGAGCGAGCGAGCAAGCGCAGCAGCGAGGGCGCGCGCGCCTCGCGTGTGCATGGCTGCAGTGAGGTGCCCACTTGGGGTGTCCCCGCGCCGCCCTCCTGCCTCTCTCTCTAGAGTGTCCGCGGGCACGCCCAACCCGCTTGCCTTTCCTCTAGGAGAGGTCTGGCAGAAGACAGGTGGGCACACGACGGTGGGGGGGCGGGGGTAGGGGG
>NW_026267246.1:31280-31878 GCF_000697945.3 Frankliniella occidentalis | reverse complement strand
TGTAACGCTATCTGTTGCTGCGTCGGTAACGATTCGTGAAAGCTCCGTGAGAGTGGCCGTTTTCCCTTCCTTATTCTTTGCCGGTGGTGGTCGCGCCGCCGTTACCCACCACACCAACGGCCCTGATCACCTTCTGTGGCCCCGGCATAAACCCTGACGGTTATTGCTGTTTTTGAACAAAGTTTGTCGTCGCTCGTTTCCGCGCGCCTTGTGTGTTTGTGAGTATGTGTGTGTGTGAGTGTGTGTGTGTGTGAGTGTGTGTGTGGTGTGCCCCGTTATCTTTCATATCGACTGGACGGTCCGTGCGCCGCGTTCCCGTGGACTCATTATAGCCCAATCACACACCGAGGCCCATGGCGCTGGCGTGGCCGTGCCCCCACAGCCTCCCCCGCTGCTGCTCTGGGCTGGACCAGCTGGACCCCGAATGGACCCGGCCGGCCGCCGTGCCCGTCCGGGTAATGGAATCCCCACGGCCATTCATATCTCACACTGCTGTGTAATAACGTGCGCAACAACAACAGCGACCAGCGCACGACACAACATTACGGCTTATTTTGGCGGGGAAGCGATTCGTGACGCTGCCGAATCGGTGCGGGGG
>NW_026267246.1:22053-23165 GCF_000697945.3 Frankliniella occidentalis | reverse complement strand
CCTCCCCTCCCCTCCCCTCCCCTCCTATCCCCTGCAGTAATGTGGGCGGCCATGTAACTACAAAGTGGAGAGTGAGAGGCGAGGCCGTGGAGGGCGGCGGGTGACCCTGGTCCCGCGGGCCATAGAAACCCTGTATCAACGCCCAGAAGTTAGTGAGACCGCACAACTTGGCGGGGCGTGGCGCGGAGGGGTGGGACGGGGTGGCCCAGTCCTCGGGCGCTTAGCGGGGCGAGGGCGCCGTCAGCCATCCGTCCTTCCGTCCGCACGTCGATACCCCCCGCCGCGACGCCTTTGGGCCCCGGGCCCGGGAGACGGACGGACGGACAGACAGACAGACAGACTCGCGCATTGCCTCGTGCGTTGCCTTCGTCGCCGCGCACGCCAGAGGAGGAATAGTCCTGAAATAAAAATTATAGCGATAGCATTTCTCGAGAAATTTACAAATATGAACGCAAAAACCAGTTTGATCAGTAAATTTTCAAAAAACATCTTTTAAAAAGGGTAAATTGCATTTTTGGGGGGTGGTGTGGTTTACACGGCCATTATCCATCCTGGTGACAGTTTCACTGAGTTATGAAGACTTTTAGGAGAAAGTGACCCTCACTCTTGGCTGTGCGTTACTTGCGACCGTTTGCTGGACCGCCTGATAGTCTGACGGTCTCCAAACTCGCTTCCCCGGCTTTCCCTCGCTCCGTATACGTACCCTGCTTATTGCTCTCCACATCCTCTCTCTCTCTCCCCGGAGGCCCTCCCGCCCAAACCTACAACAACACGTATTCCGCGCAACTGAGCCAAACCTTTAGTCCGGCAGGGCTTGCTTGTTGGGGTGAACTCTCCCCTACTGCTCCTTCCACTGCGAGGGACACGTCGAGGAGTATAGCCCCGCCGTGGTCAGCGGCGGTGGCCGTAGTAGGAAGGGGGAGGGGGGCTTGGGCGGGCAAAGGAGGGCGAATGGCTGCCGTGGCGGGGCGAGGCGTTGCCTGGTGGGGGCGGCGAGCGCCGGGGAATGCTAAATCATATCAAGTACGCAATATGCCCCGGCCGTGCCCCGGGGCCAGCCACAAGATGGAGGTGTGGCCGCGGGCGGGGCGGACGGGGTGGGCGGAGGGGTG
>NW_026267246.1:20269-21298 GCF_000697945.3 Frankliniella occidentalis | reverse complement strand
CGCCACCTTGCGCACCGCCCCCGCCCCCTCCCTCGCCCCTTTCCCTTAGCGTAGCCTTGTTTACGACAAGGTTGCCGTGGGAGGGGCGGACTGGGGGGAGCTCCCCTGGGATGCGCTCGGCCGTAGGGACCTTCCCCCCGTTCGCCACGCTCTTACGGCCCCGAGAGAGATAGAGAGCGAGGAGCGAGTGATAGAGAGAGAGAGAGAGAGAGCTTGGGAAAGGGAGGAGCGATTATTGAAAAGGCATATTGTGGGGGTCGTAAAAATACCCGAGTAGGAATGGGGCGTCGTTACGGCCTGTACCGGGAGGGGGGGGGGGAGATGCTCACCCGCCCCGCCGGGACCCTCATCGGCCCTAATGATCGATAATCTGAGTGAGATTGAGTAGTAACGCCGGGCGGGCAATGACCGCGCCCATCCTCCCTTGCAAACGAGCCGTGCCGTCAGGCCATGTTTAAGACCTGCGCCCGCGTCGTGATTTTCAAAACCAAAATTATTTTTTTATGGCTAAAATTAAAATTGACGAGCAATCTGCTTGTGTTTGAAGTCGAAGTTACGACGAGCTGCTGCGGCGGGTGCTTGCGTTTGTTAACGCGCAGGAGGGTTGGTGCATAGCATAGCCGGGTGTAAAGTGAAGTGTTGTCGCGCTGCGAAATGGGTGAAGAAAAGAGAGGGAGTGAGAGAGAGAGAAAGAGAGCTGTATATTTATGCGGAGTGGTGGCGGTAAGTTTTAGCAAGCAAAAGAAAAGGAAAGGTTTGTTGCGTTTACTCGTTGTGTGGTGCTGGCACGTGTAGCGTAGAGCGGGGGGAGGGGGGGGGGACGGGCCCAGAGGTGAGATTAGGGCGGCTGGCTAAATGGTACACATTGCCGTGCACGCCGCTGACGCCACATTTTTCTTTTTTATGCGACAGCGGGGCGCGTACGGCCGCGGCCTCGTCTTGAGGCTCCGCGCTCGCGCACCTTGGGGGATGTGGGCCCTCTCCAGGGCTCTCTCTCTCTCTCCCTCTTTACTCGTAGTCCGCCTCTCT
>NW_026267246.1:18416-19824 GCF_000697945.3 Frankliniella occidentalis | reverse complement strand
CCACCTGTCTCCCCGGCCGTACAAGGCAGGTAACTCGCCGCGCGCCTTGCTAAACTTTTCGCGAAGCATCGCCGTCCACTCACTCCGCACCTGACAACAACTTCTCGAACAAGGTGCGCGCGGGCGCGCCGAGGACCGTGGCCCGCTCCACGCGCCCGGCGCCTACAAAATGATTAATTGTTGTTTCTTGGCTGACTTCTCGGCAGGTACACGTTCTTGGGGGTAGCTGTAGCGTCGGGCACAACAGCTCGGCAGCGAGCGAAAGGACAAACTCGCGCTTTGCGTAGAGGTTATTCTCTGATATTCTTGAAGAGAGAAGGAGGCGAGGCTCTCGTCGAGATGCACGGAGGAAGGTATACTCTAGTGATCGGAGGACAGCGGAAACCGAGGGGTCCCCCACTTTGATTTTCGTGCTCATTGAGTAAAGATGATAAATGACAAATTGATTAAAAATGAGGGAAAATGAGGAAAAAAGTTCCATTTGTACATTGATGAACACTAGTGAGGGACCTCTCGGCGGAAACCCTGGTCGAAGGAAAGAAAAAGACCTGGTCGGGAGGCCGTTGGTCGGAGGAGAAGCAGCTCTGGGCGCCCGCCCGGCCGACCCGACGTGCAGGCCGTAAATCCTATCCATCCAGGCGGGTGGGTTGGGGCGGGCGGGGCGGGGCGCCGGCCTCTCTACCCGTGCTGCTCAAGTAAGCACAAGAAAAAGCGCCTGTAGGAGGAGCTCTGCAACGCCTTGTGCAGCACGGGCCGCAGAATCTGGTGAAATAAAAGAGACGGGGTTTTATAATAGGAATAGGAAATGAGGGCAGAAGCATCTATCTGAAGTTTTCGATTGATTCTGCGGTGTTAAGTGCAAGAAATAGCTGAAAATGTTAATGGCTTGTAGTATTGCTCTCTGTGATGGCCTGGCAGGCTGTTGGCGGTACGCTCGAGTTGGGCGTCAAGTCGTTGGCGGAGATGGAGTAGGGCGCTTGCGGCGGCCAGGCGTTTTGTTAACGTTCCCAATGAGACGTGCGGTCGGAGTCTGCGCCGGACTAGACTCTGTGTGTGTGTGTGTTTGTGTTAGCGCGTGTGTGTGTGAGAGAGAGAGTGTGTGAGTGTAGGGTCCGTCCCGCTGGGCCTATTCGTCAAGCTGTGCGCCGCCGTGCCGGCCCTGAGTGCGACAGAGACCGAGAGAGAGGAGAACTGGAGCAGCTCCGCACTCGTAAAGGAGAGCGGGCAGGGAGGGGAGAGAGTAGAGAGACTATAAGGAGAGAGGCGACAACTGCCGGGCGCGCCGCTGCGCTGTGATTGGCCAGCTCGCTTTGGTGCCCCAGCATGCACCCGCCGGGCGCTGACTGGCGGGGCCCTCCGCGCGCCTAGGGCTCGGGGCCCGCTCGGGCCCGCTTCGGCCGACCCGAGC
>NW_026267246.1:16668-18366 GCF_000697945.3 Frankliniella occidentalis | reverse complement strand
GCGCCCCGCCAGTCAGCGCCCGGCGGGTGCATGCTGGGGCACCAAAGCGAGCTGGCCAATCACAGCGCAGCGGCGCGCCCGGCAGTTGTCGCCTCTCTCCTTATAGTCTCTCTAGGAGAGAGATGGGGGGAGTAGGGGGAGTCCGGCAGACAACATGGACTGGACCGCCCTGGGCATCGCGTGGCACAACCAACACAAACTCGTGCAAATCCCTGGAGCATCGTCTCCGGCCAAGAGGAGCAGGGGTGAGAGCGGGTGGGGGGAAACACTTAGCCCTTCTGATTTGACAAGAAATAAATTGGGTTGCGCTCAGACGGCTTGGCGTTGGTACTGCTCGAGGGCGTCTAGGTACACCGTGCCGGCTGTGACGGCGTGATCTCTGCTGTTTGCGCGAAAATAAATTGTACATAATGCTATATGTCGGTAGAGCGGACTGAGTTGAGCAGCAGGAGGGACGATTTTTCGAACCTGCGCTGTCGATAAGTGCCGCACAGCACCCGCCCCCTGATGTACGATCGTTGGCTGCGTGACCGTGTTACACCCCCCCCCCCCAACCCTCTTCCTCCTCTGATCATGTGAGGCCGCTCTGTTGGCCGGCTCCAAGGGGCGGTGGGTGTGGAAGAGGGCAAAGGTGGAGGCGGGGAGCGAGCAGCTAGCCCCGGCCAAGTTTCAAGTGTCGAACTTGCTGTTCGTCTTAACGCGCTGAGGGCAGCAGGCTGCGGCGAGGCGCTGCGCCACGCTAGGCCAGGCCCGGCCCAGGCCAGGCGCCCCCGTTGATGAGCTGTTTTCGTCCTTCCTAACGGCCTCATAACAGGCTGCGGGGAGGGGAAAGGGGGGGGGGCGAATGCAAGTTTCACCCCCTCCCCCCTTCTCCATTTTCCCTCTTCGTCGCCTACCTCCCTCTCCGCACCTAGCGCCAGTACCCACCTCAAGAGCGGTGACCTTCTCGAGCTCGAGTCCCGGGGATAGCGCCCAGATTCCCGTCAAACGTCCCCGCCGCCCGAAGTTTGGCGCTGGCCACGGCTCGAGTTAAAGAAAGTCCCGAATTGCCCGCCGCCGCCCCCGCCGCCCCCGGCTTGTCAACTGTCAACACGGTCCCGGCGGGCAACAGTCCCTGCGGAGGAGAGGCGGCGGCGGGGCGCGACGGGGCGTAAGCGGCAAATTCGAATCGAGTTTTGAGAGGAAAAGTTGTCTGTCTGTTGTTGTTTTTCCTATGTTCGTGTCTTTATTCTCACGACGCCCGTCCTGGTGTGTGTTGCAGCGGCGACGAGGTGCAGCGGTCCCTGGAGCTCCTGGACTCCGTGCTCTCCGAGTTCGACGACCTGGAGAACGGCAATCTGGCGGCGGGGTCGACGCCGGGGCCTCCCACGGGTAAGGGTGTGACGAGACGGGGCCAGCCCACCCCACCACCCTCAGGGTCGCGCATACCCCGCGGGCGGACCGGCTCCCGCGGCGCGGGGTAGCTCTGCGCGCCGGCTCCAGCCGTACCCCGCGCTCGCGCATCGCATTCGCGCCCCGAAGCGCGGCGCAGGGAGTGAATAGAATCCCTCGCCACCGAAAATCGCGTTTCTACAGCAATTTCCCGCGCTGGTTATTGCGGCTGGGTGGAGGCGTTGCCCCCCGCCCCCTCAACTCCCATTTCCCTTGTCCGAGGCCGCGCACTGGCCCAAGTTGCCCGGCGCTTTTCTTCGCCCGCCC
>NW_026267246.1:12191-16618 GCF_000697945.3 Frankliniella occidentalis | reverse complement strand
GCCCGCCCGCCAGCCCCGGACCACTCAAGGCCCGTAATTGCTGTCGATTTTCAATTTCCGCCTCTTAGGCGCCTTGCCTTCCGGTCGCCGTCGACCGCCCCGCGCCCCGTCTGCAACTAATGGTCTCCAGTTTGGTCGAATACAGCAGCGCCTCTTCGTCTCTCTTCCCGCAGGCTCGACGGTCCTCCCGGCCTCCGCGTCGGCGCCCTCGATGCAGACGGCGCGCTCCATCCGGAGCATCGCCGGCTCTGGGACGGGCTCCGGGTCGGGGTCCGGGTCCGGGTCGGGGTCCGGCGAGGGCGAGGGCGACCTGCTCATCTCGAGCAGCACCCCGGAGGAGGACAGCAGTCCCTCGCTCTCGCTCTCGCTGGGCGGCCACCAGTCCGAGGATGACGGGTAAGAAACTCCATCAATGGACCACTTCCGAGTTTGTTGGATGGGTTCTTTGGCTTAACCCTTTGAACTAAAACATTTCCTCCGTTTCGTGCAGGTACATGAGCATGAACGGGAGGCGCAACAAGCTGGCGCTCAACTTCAGGCCGCACAACGGCACGGCGGGCGTGGCGGCCATCCGGAGGGGCAGCGCCGACATGCTGACGGCGCCGGACAAGCCGCTGCCGCCGCCGCCCGCCGCCGGGCTCGACGACGGCGCCGACTTCCCGCCGCCGCCCGAGGAGGCGCAGCGGCTCATCGCCCACCTGCTGCCCAGGGTGTCGCCCGTCGCCTCGATGCAGCGGGGCTTCGTCGGGCTGAGCGGCAGCCGCAGCAGCAGCAGCATCACCCCGCAGCGGCTGCAGCAGCAGCAGCTGGCCAACCTGCAGCAGGCTCGACGCCAGCTCGCGGCCCTGTCGCCCACCGAGCCCAGGATCACCACCGCCACCCAGACCACGCTGGTGGGTTCATCGTCACCGCGAGGACTGTTGTACGGTGTCGGGTGCACACGCCGAATCTCGCTCACGCCTGACGTTTCTACTGATGTTGCAGCCCATGACGAGGAATCAGAGGCCGTTTGGCTGGGAGAGCGACGGCTCGGGCAAACTGCCTCCGCCTGATCGCTTCGCCAGCCTGCCGTACGACTCCAACGGGCCCCAGGCGCACCGTGTCCATCAGCCGTCCTGGCTGCCGCCTCGACCGCTGGCTGCCACCGTCCACAGCAAGCGGATGGTGAGGATGATCAACCTTTGAAAGCTTTGCGCCCTTCATGGTGTACGGTGTACGGTACGTGTGTCTTGCTAGCGTCATTTGAAACCCACATTTGATTGCAGTCCACTGACGAGGAGCACTTCTCCGACGACTCGCTAGAGGATATGCCCCCACCGCCGCCACCCCCGCCCCTCGAACTGCAGCCTGACCCCGCCCTGTCCAAGCGGGGTAGCATCGCGTGGGAGGTGCCCCTGGACCAGGACCCCCTGGCGCTGGACGTGCCCGACTCTGTCCTCACCCCCGGCAGCACCAAGGTCGTCGGCAAGAGGAGGAGACGGCAGTCCACCGAAAACTCTAGTACGTTTTCTTTTCTTTTCTTTCCTGCAGAGTAACTTCTGGCCCGGTCTACCCTGCGTCCTCCTAACAGTCAATTTGTTCTGCAGGTTCAACAAGTTCCTTGCACAATCTCAAGGACCAGGACGACTGGCCGGACCCTCCCAGTAGAGAGCACGAGCCCACGTCGCCGTCCTCGTGCCTGGGCCACGACGAGGACCTCTACGACACGACCAGCAACTTCCTGCCGCCGTCGCTGTCGGCCAGCGACCTGTCCTCCAACGGCACCTACGTCATCCGCAAGGGGCGCAAGAAGGAGCGGAAGCCCATGCGGAACGTGGACAGTCTGCAGTACAACAAGGCCCGGCTGCAGCTCAAGTACGCCGAGTCGAAGCGCTGCAGCTACACCTTCGACGACCTGGTGGACATGGCGCTGTCCAGGGAAGAGGACCCGGAGGCGGACGGGCTGACGGACCCGCCCCCGGAGTTTTCCCCCGCCGGCGAGTACCCCCTCGTCAGGGTCGTCTCTCTGCCGTCCATCCCGCACGTCGAGGAGACGCTCCACGTGGTGGACGAGGCCGTCAACACGGACGAGGAGATGCGGCAGCAGGAGGAGCGGCTGATCCAGCGGCTGCAGGGCCTGGCCGTCACCCCCGAGGAGGACGAGCCGAGCAGCAGCCTCATCTTCAACGACGCGGACCACCAGGACGACTCGCTCGAGCCCATTAGTAGCATCGCCTTCGACAGCGCGCCCCCACCGCCCTGCGAGGACTTCCGCGACGGCGCGCCCCTCTCGCTCATCGAGGAGCAGGCCGAGAACGCCAACGACGCCGAGGACGCCGCCTCCGCGCACCACCGGGTCACCGTCAACACCCAGGTCGGCGGCAAGATGAGCACCAGGGAGCTGGACGAGATCGCCGAGATCCAGAACCGCAAGAAGCTGCCCCCGCCGCCCGCGGCGGACAGGTTCTCCTCCCCGCACGCCGACTACTACAACCTCAACAAGGACCGGATAGCAGAGAACTGCCGTATGGCGGACGTTAGGGAAACTAATCCAACCAAAGACCTGTACAGGCCGAGAAAGTCGGCTTCCTCCAACGACGTGTTCAGCGACACCAAGAGCTTCCCCGACCACTCTCACTCGCTGAGCTCGACCCGGGAGCGGGAGGATAGGCCCGTCTCCAGAAGATCCTCGACGGACAGGAGGCGGCACCACCAAAACATGGCCGCCGAAATGAACTCGGTCGAGCGGTGGAGGACTACCCAGGACATGAACCACGTTCAAGTGGTGCCCGTCGTGGAGAGGATCCCGCCGTACAGCCGGAACGGCGGCTCGGCGCACTCGAGCCTGAACCGCAGCACGGCCGAGCGGGACAAGGACAAGCAGGACGCCAAGAAGACGCACACCGTCACCGTGGAGGTGAACCAGCATGACTTCGGCCCGCTGCCGCCGTCCCCGGTGGACGAGTTCGAGGAGGACGAGTACTCCGAGATCATGCACCCGAGCCCGGCTGGCCGGGGGAAGGCCGACACCCTGCCGGAGCGGCCGGACCAACCCTTCTACCAGTGCCGGGAGCCCCTGGGCAGCGACCCCAGCGGCGCTCGGTACCTCCACAGGCCGCCCGAGCCGCCGCCGCACGGGCAGCGCGCCGCGGGGGAGAGCCGCGACCCCATGCACAGCCTCAAGACCAGGTCCATGGACGCGGGCTTCTCTAGGGGCTTCCGCAACTCTAGTCAGAGCTCCGCTGTGCGGCGAGAGGTAAGGGGACGCTAGGATCACACAGTTCGACCTGTAGGCTGGTCGGCTCCAACCCTCCAGTTGCACACAGATGTACCGCATGCACGGGTGCGGACGGGTTGCCTACTAGCTAGGGGCTTGAAGGTGTCGTTGTTGTAGTCAAAGGCAACAGGCAACCGCCCCGTACGCCTGCATGCGGCACGGTAAAACAAACTGACACTTTGTCAGGTGCTCCCTGCTGTCAATGTGGAGAGAGATTGACGTTAAGTTTTGGTACTGATTGATGTTCTCGTCTTGCAGTCACCGTCCACGGCGGAGCGGAGGACGCTCCCCAACGACCTCCCGGGGCCGTCCTCGCACGTGCGGCGGCGCGCCTTCCAGAAGCGCAGCTCGTCGTCGCCGCAGGAGTCCGGCCTGCAGACGTCGTGCTCGCTGCCGGAGACGCCCATCTTCGCGCGCGGCTGCGACATCCCGAGGACGCCGCACCGGCGCGCCCCGGACGTGCCGGCCGGCTCCAGCAGCTCGGCCAGCATGCGGGCGGGCAGCTCGGGCACCACGGCCTCGGCGTCGGGGTCCTCGTCGCGGCCGCTGCAGACCAGCAGCTACCACCGCAAGATGGGGCCCAACGGGCTCGGCCTCGGCCTCGGCACTGGCGTGAGCCTGGACTCGGGCGGCCTCGGCCAGGCGCTGGTGGGCGCGGAGCTGCTGCGCATGACGGGCGGCCCGGCGCGGGGCTGGTACCCGCGCCACCGCACGCCGCGCCCGGCCTCCATCGAGCACCTGGACAGGGTGGCGGCTGGCCCGCACCACAGCCCGGCGCTCTGGGACGCGCGCGACGCCCGCAAGCCCATGACGCTGCCGCCCAACATGACCCCCAAGTTCTTCCACCGGTCGCCGCGGGACGCCCTGCGCAGGGTCACCAGCCTGCTCATCAGAGGCAAAGGTAAGCCTGCTCCGCGAAGCCGTTTGAAACGCGCGCGCGCCGGGAGGGACCGTGGGTGTGGCCGCCGGAAGTGGCTCGTCGGGCTGGACCGGTGCGTCACCGACGGCGTGTTGCCAGCGCCGCCGGCCGGCGCCCGCCGCTGGCGCGGCCTCGCGGGCGCCGCGCCAAGCTCCGGGCCGCGAGTGACTAATCCCCGCGGAGCCACGCGGTGCGCGGCGCGGCCGCTAGATGGCGCCGCTGGTACGGGCCGCGGGGCCGCGGCGGCTCGCG
>NW_026267246.1:8613-10537 GCF_000697945.3 Frankliniella occidentalis | reverse complement strand
CCCAGCCTGGCCACCCCTCTCCCCCGCGAGCCTAAAGCCCCTCTTCTCTACTCCGTCTTACATGTTCGAGCGACATGAATTTATAACTCGCAACGGCTGTGCCCCTCCCCCTCTTCCGCACCGCACCGCTGCTGCATCCCCCTCGAGGGGCCTAACTCGGTCCGCGTGTCCCCCACTAACACCGTCACCGCCACCCCTCGGCGTCGCCGTCGCCTCCTGCTCTCCCTGCGTCTCCGCACAGCGACACAAAAGGCTAGCGGAGCGGGAAGATATGAATAAACTACCGCCGCCACAAACTCTTCCGCGGTGACTAAACCGTCGTCGTCACACGAAATCTCACTACGCTAGTTTAGCGCTAGCTCGCCCTCGTCATCATCGACTTATAGATCTTTCTCGGTGGCTCTCGACTCATGGGCGACTCCCCGCCGCCCGCAGCGGCTGCTATATGGCAGAGTCAACCTACTTGCTACAGCACAGTGACTCACAGGCCCGGCGGGACGCAGCCGAGAGGAGAAAAAGGGAAGGTGGTAGTAAGGTCACACACATGTGTGTGTGTGTGTTTGCACAAACACGGAAGCGCGGAGGTCGGCGCACTCTGTCTTCTCTTTCAGGCTCTCCCGCGCGAGGATGAGAGTAGAGTGCTCGGATGTGCCTCGCTGTATCTAGTAGCCACAGCCACAGGCTTCGCCCCTCCGTGGGAGAGTCTATCCTATCGCATTGTCTGCTTGCTGACCCGCATAATGCACGAGGCGACGCGTGGCGGGGCGGGGTGCGGCGGGGGTCTCGGCGGGGCTGGTCGTCCTTGAAGGCGATGCGCTGATCCCATGGTGCATCCACGGCCTCGCCCTCAAAGCCAGCAGGCTGCTACCGGCTCTCTAGAGAGGGGGCCGCGCCGAGCAAAGCCCATGTATACCGCACGTCGTTGTAGTTTTAGTGCGGACGAGAGTAGACGATTTTTCTCCGATTATAGATCAGTGCTGACATACAAGAAGTGCTCATGAGTTGATGATTGAAAAGTCACCATCGTGCCAGTTTTCTTTGGGAGTGACGATATCATGACCTCCCTTCACTTCTGTTGCACGACGCTACGATTCCTAAGGTTATCCTCAGAAAAGCGTTACCCGTTCTCAAAAATAAAAACGAAATGTGACGTGTTTGTTTTGGGCAAGACCCCTTTACGATGAACGCGTGAATCACCACACCGCGGGCCGGTCAGCAGCGCCGCGTGCCGTGAGTCACGCCGGTTTGGTGGTGACGTGGTGTGACGTGTAGTGACGCGGCGGTGACGTCCCCGTGACGACACGCAAGGGCGTGGCGGCGCGCGCGCCAGCCGGCAGCCCCACCTTTGAATGTGCTACATGCTCGGAGGTCATGGCCGTGACGGCAAGCCGCTGTGGGTCCACCGCCCGCGCGGCGGCCAGTGCGGGTGGACTCGCAAACTGTCACAAACTCGACTCCACAGCCATCTCTCTCTGTCCAGTCCCCACTCCGTACACCGATGCTGTCTCTCTCGCTCTAGAGCGAGAGCTCTCCCCCGCGTCCGTGAGGCCGCTGCACCCTAATGGCACATACGCGACACTAATTGAGTTTCCTGCCGCCGAGATACATTGGGTTTGCGATTCAAATGTCCGCTTTGCGTCGAAAACACAAACTCTCGGACGGAGTAGAGTTGCTTCTTGCTGACTGCGCGCGAGGTGGGCAAGAGATCGGCGGGTTGGACTTGGTGAATTGAGAAGTGGGCGCCGGGAGGTCCTCGTTTACGAGGGAAGAGAGAGCGAGAGAGGGGCGAGCAAGAGGGAGCGAGAGAGACCAGATCAATACAGCAGCACTGAGCCCCCACAGCCCCTTTACAGCGCAGGGCTCATGCCGGGGACCGGGAGACCGCTGCTGGGGCCTGCGGGGCTGGGCGTACCTCCACCCCCCC
>NW_026267246.1:5226-7710 GCF_000697945.3 Frankliniella occidentalis | reverse complement strand
CGCCCCGGCCCGCCCCGTCCGCGCCGTGACCGGCTCCATTTATTCCACATTCGCATCATTACTGCCCTCCTCGGCGCGAAGGGGCCGAACAATACTTAAACTTGTGTACTCGGGGGATTAGTGCCTTAAGGAGAAGGGGAGGGAGGTCAATTGGGAGACAATCGGTGAGGAGTGAGCAAGGCACACACCCACCCGCTCCCCTTGTGCTTCCCTCCGTCCTACCTCCTCCCGCCCCGCCCCCGCCTTGAGCCCGAAACATTTCCGGGCCAGTGAGCTTCCGAAAGCTCTACGCGTGTGAGTCGAGTCGACACTTCGACCTGTCGACGGGAAGGAGAAGCCTCCGCCGTACGCACCCCCGCGCACCCATAGGAGATTGGCTCCTGCCCTGTCAACAGCCAACGACGGCGGCAGCCTCGCCTTGTAGTAGTAACGCAGAGAGGCGTTTGTCAGGAGGGAATGTTGTGCCCTATCGGGGAGGTGGGAGGGGGAGGCCCCCGCGGATGTCGCACCTGGGCGCCAAGGCGCTCCAAGGCGCGCCAAGGCCGGGGAGGGACGCTCGCGCCCTCCGCCGAGGGCCCCGCCAGCCCCGCGGCTGCGTAATTAATTACATTCATTATAGACCGGTCGGGAAATGACGCTCCTCGGGAACAATTATGACACGACCTGCTAACCAGCGAGCGACTCTAGCCGGCGCGGAAATATTATTGTCTTTTCAAATCATTCTTGGGGGCAGATGAAAATAATAAGCAGGTGACGGGGTGGAGTGTCCCGAAGAAACCGACGTCATTGCTCTTATTTTTGCGATCGAGGGCCTTCTTCCTTCGGTGGCTTCGGCCCGTGAGTGAGTGAGTCAGTCAGTGGGGGTCTGTAAGTGGCGGCCGTGCGGCGGCGCCCGCCTGCGCCGTGACGTCACCCGCGGCTCATTCGCTCATCAGTGATATCACGGCACGGGCGCGGGCCAGGCCAGAGGCAAGCCGAGAGGGGCCAGGGAGGTCGCGAACAAACAACGCCGCACCAGGCCAGGCCACCGGGCCAGGACACTAACAGCTTGCTCCCTTTTTCCTGCAGGAATAAGGCAGGTTATTGCCCATGATCGGGACACGGAGTGCAAATTAATGCCACCCCCCCCCCACCCCCCATTTATAAGGCGTTTGTTGTTTTTGTTTTGTTGTTGTTTTTGTTTTGTTGTTTTTGTTTTGTTGTTTTTGTTTTGTTGTTGTTGTTGTCGAGAGTGATACTTGATGTGTGAGGAGGTACGGGTGCCTCGCGACGCGACACGCGCCTCACGCGCTGCTGGCCGAGTGAATTAATAATCGTGTGTTTATGTCACCCTGCCCTTGAACTGCAGTAGCAGCAGCAGCGCGACCGCCGGGCTTGTTACTGCAGCGAGCGGTGCAGCAGGAGGCGAGCTTTTATGGCCGTCACGGTCTGCGTGCGCCGCGACGCTGACGCTCCTCCTGCGCGCGCGCGTGGTGGTGCTGCTGCTGGAGGAGCAGGAACAACAAGAGGACCTCCTCCTCCTGCCCGCGTGCTGGTGACGACGGCCCCGGAAATGGAGCCAAGTCTGTTCGCTCTGGAATTGGGATAGGACGACGTCATCAGAATGAACGGGGGCGCTCATTCTTCCCCACTCTCTCTATCTCTCTTCCTCACCCTCTCTCTTTCTCTCTTTCCCCCTCTATCATGCCCCACCCCTCCGTAATGTCGGACTGATCGCCTCGTAATTGGAGAGGAGGGGGGGCTGGAGTAGTAGCAGTGGCGGAGCGAGGGTTGTGCTGGGGCGGCTCAGTGAGAGGGGATCAATTTGTATAAGCTTACGTGTCTGTGTGTGAGTGCGTTTCAATTCGCAGCGCATCACTTGTCTGCAGCTTGACAGCTATAGTCATTCACGCTACGCCGTCACCAGCCTCTGGCTGAGCATGCGAAGTGAACGACTCTTTTCGCTCTTTTTGTAGCGAGCGTGGGTGGTGGGTGGTGCTTCCTCCTGGAACACACTCGCACACACACACACACAGCACAACGTTTGTTTGGTGTAAGTGTGTAACTGCGGCACCGCCTCGGTCGACTTGCAGTTCCCGTGGCACTGTCGGAGGTTTTGTGGAACGGGTGACTTATTATTGAGGAGATACCCCGCTCACCTCCCCCCCGCTCGGCTGGCAGGTTGTCAGCTGGCGAGCAGGTGGCGCGGTCAGAGGGGGGCGTGGTGAGGGTGATGGGGGGGACTCTCTGGGGGTCCCCTCTGGGGGTCCTCCTCCTCGTTGGGACCCATTTGGGGTTCCCCGCGTTGTCGAACGGCCTAAGCAGCTGGCACTCAGCTGGTTTTTGTGACCTCCTCCTCCCTCCCTCTCTCCCCTCCGAGCCCCATACACACAATGTTGGTCTGCTCGGCTGCCGCGCTCTGCGCCTGCTGCTCAGAGTTCTCAAACGGGCGGGCGGGCTCCACCCGCTGGCTGAGGTGTGCGAGAGAGAGCGACAGTACACGGG
>NW_026267246.1:0-1014 GCF_000697945.3 Frankliniella occidentalis | reverse complement strand
GAGAGAGAGAGAGAGAGAGAGAGAGAGAGAGAGAGAGGAGGGGGCTGGGTGCGGCGCGGCGTGGTGGTGGGGCGTGGCTGTCGCTATGCAAGGTGGAGGTCATTTTGGGGCCGGGCAGACGGAAGGTTCGGCGTGATGATAAAAGCAGTTTCGTGACGACATACAACACGAACATGACAATAATCTGTGCTGCCTCTAAGAGCTAACAGCTCTGCGGGGCCGCCGGGCGCCCCCTCCACACACGTGTGGCGGGGGGAGTCTTCCAATCCATTGCTCATCTAGGGGCGTCGTCGCCACCTCCCCGCACCGCACTATAAATAAGGCGTTGTATTGGTCCCCTCTCCCCCTTCTATCTCACCCCCCTTTCCCTTCCTCTCTCCCCCCTTTCTCCCATCCTGTCTCCCCGGCAAGCTTTGTGGGGGCAGCGTCACTCACATGCTGTGTATCCCGTGCGAGTCCCACTTGCAGCAGCAGCTAACTAAAGCCCCGACCCGCGGGACCCGGGGACCCGGCCAGCCCGAGCCCGACGACGACTGATGGGTGAGGCGGTGGCTCGATCTGTGCGTTTTTTTCTTGTGCCGGTTGACAGTTTCTTTTTCGACCCTCGAGGCCTAACTGTTCCTCCGCGCAGAAAGAAAGAGAGAGATAGAGAGAGAGAAAATGTGTGTGTGTGTGCGCGACCGCGCCGCTAGAGGACCGAAGTATAGCAGAGCGGCTCGTGTGTGCCTGTTGTGTGCGGCGGGAGTCTTTCCATCAAATAATGATCGAATCAGGTCCAAGAACGGCGTGAGGCGAAATTTGATGACGAAAAGTCCATTATTCGTAGGGTATACGGATCCCCCCCTCGGACGCTCCCTTCTCGGCTCTAGTTCCACCCTCCTCCCTTCTCCGGGTTCCTCCCTCCGCCGGGCTCGGTTAATTGGCATTCTGAGGGCGCTCCTGCTCCTCCTGGCAAGGCCGTCGCCGCAAGTGTCACCTCCTCCCTAACCCACACCTGTCTGACCAGGGGGGGGG
>NW_026267245.1:752298-772648 GCF_000697945.3 Frankliniella occidentalis | reverse complement strand
GGGGGGGGGCTGAGGGAGGATTGTCTGCTCAACCTGGGGCAGGTACACAAACCACCAGAACATCAAGATTACTAACGACTGTGCCACAAAAGACATCGAGCGTATGATAGCGGATCGTGGGGCTGGACAGGGAAAGGGAAGGCCCTCGTGGAGGAGAGGAAAGGGGGGGGGGGGTCTCGGGCCTAAACTGAGTGCCAGGGCGATCCCATGAGAGAGGATAATGTATACACTGCTCTGATTCAAAGCAGGTGTGTGTCAATCGGATGTGCCCGCGCTCTGCTGCGTGACGCTCTGTGCTACATTCCGCCCTTCTAGGTGGGGGTAGTTTGAACGTTTGAACTCATGCGGCCGGCGCGGGCGGCACTTTGCCCTCGCTGCCCTTGTGGCGCAGGGGTGTTCAGAGCACTGTGCGATAACAATGAATGCAAGTAGCCGAGGTTACCGGGCCGCGCCGGCGGACAACTTGCGGGGGGACTGTTATGGTGGCACGAAGACACCATGGGGGCAGTTCCTTGCAAGTTCGACAGCACATCAGCGTACGAGCCGGCCCCACCCCCCGAGCCCGTCCCACCCCCCGAGCCCTTCGTGCCCCTTGCCGCCATTGAGGTGGACGAGGATTACCTCGCTCCCGCCCCCGCTTCCGTGTGCCCTTCTCGCAGTCACACCGCGGGTGCCGCGGACTCCGAAGTCCGCGGTGCGCCCATCGGCCCTCCCGTCTCCGTCCGGCACGTCCACCCCGCGAGCAGCACCACGACCACCTGTGCCGCATGCTGCGCTGCTGCTGGTGCTGGCCGAGATCGTGCCGCGGCCGCGCGGGTGTCGCCGTGTCGCGGTCGGGGCCGCGGCCGTAGGCGTGTCGCGCCCCGTGCCCTGTTCTCCCTCCACCGTGGGGAGGATCGTCTTCTTAACCTGGGGCAGGTATACACAAACCACCAGAACATCAAGACTACTAACGACTGCGCCCACAAACGACATCGAGAGTATGATAGCGGATTTGGAGCTAGACAGGGAAGGCCCTCGTGGGGGAGAGGAGGGGGGGGGGGGCGTCTTGGACCTAAAGTGAGTACCAGGGCGTACCCATGAGAGAGGTGAATGAAAACACTGCTCTGATTCAAAGCAGGCGTGTGTCGATCGGATGTGTCCGCGCTCTGCTGCGTGACGCTCTGTGCTACATTCCGGCCCTTCTAGGGGGGGTCCATGCCCTGCCACACGGCCTGCCTGACCCAATTCACGAAAGTGCCCGCGCGTACCAGGAGCGGGGCCGCCCCGCCGAAAGGGCCCCGGCCCCGGCCGGAGAGCCCCGGCGGATCAACGCTCGGCACGGCAATGCGCGGATCCGCGCCCTAATGCAAGTCTACGAGTGCAACAGAGACGGCTGAGGGGCGCCCTGGGGCACCCTGCAGGGCCCCCGCGTTGGGGTGGGTGGCAGTAGCAGGGCTGGAACTACTGGAGGCAGCTGGGCGCTGCGCCTCACGCAGCAGCTAAACTCGCCGTTTCGGAGCAAATGGCACAACAGCCCCGAACTTTCATAGGAGCGCCAGCCCAAAAAGAGAATGTATACAAAGGGCAATGTGGTCTCTCGATGGTCTCAGGTCTTCAGGGGGCCCGTCGTGTCGTGTGCGAGAAAGTATTGGATCAGACACGAGATCTTGGATTATGCGGGTATCAAAGACTGACTACAGTGATAATTTCATGCAGTTTCCTTCTCACTAACTTAACAGTACTTGCTACGTAAAGGTATACCAATGGTGATGAACTCTCTTTCACATCTGAACTGTCGCGCGAACTAAAATATGATATCCGGTTTTTCCGCCTTCTTTTCCGGTTTGACCAGCTGACAGTCACTTGTTGAATAAATGTTAGCACAACAAACGATTAATTAATTACAGACTGCCGTCTTTATTGCAATCTTTGTTTTTGACCTCCCTGTTTCTCTCCTCACAGACTGAGACGGGATATTCTCTCAGATTTCGCAATATTCTTCAGGAAAATAGAAAGATTTAGGTTAAGACGGCAGAGCTAGCATAGCCAACATATAATATAATAATTATTCGTAAGAAATAACGTTTTTAAGTATAAACGACGAGCGGATTTTATATTAACACATGGAATTGAGTTTGTTGCAAAAGTTTACTGGCGGGTCACTTAGTAAAAAGAAGTTATTGTCTTTTTAGGAAGCTACGCAAGTGTTGTCTTGTTGGTCAACACTTTGTTGTGGTAAGTGTGTTGACCAATCAGTGAGCAGACCACGGCCGTTGGAGGGAACGGCTGAAGTGCAAATAACGCATTCGAAAGTTTGAAAGCCTGAACCGGCTCCAGTGCAGCCCGGCGCCCAGCCCCTTCATCAGACTTTGTGTTGTAGGACCTAGCAAGCGTGGTAAAGAAGACATCAGAAAACATGTCGAAGATGGATGATGGAAAAGAAATCCCGGATATAATTATTGATCCGGGAACCAGGACCACCTACAAGAAAGGCAGATTCTTCGGAAAGGCATGTACAAGTAGATTAGGAATTAAACGTATCCTGCTCAAGCTGCTCATGGCAGCTGAGTTGCAACCGTTACGTCTCACTGCGTGACCGTTAGGCCCGGGCTTTTCAGTCTGCATTTTATACATCACCTCGAGCACACCAATTTCAGACTATGAAAACCCTTCAATCGTCATACTCCCCTACGTTCAAAATCCGAAACTATTGGTCCAGTATACAAGAAGTTGGTATTGGATTTTGGTTGTTGGCCACTGAGAGGTTTGCCTCCAATATTATTTTGATCCATTGTCAGTTTAGAAACATTTACCACTACCATATCAGAATTTCTTTGTTTTTTCTTGGTAAAGCTTCATGTTCCACTGTTTTGGTTTTCACCTGCTGTATTAAATGAATACGAGTCAATTTCATTGAGTCTCGTGAACGGTTGTTGACTGTTGAGCTGTTGCTGATTAAGTGTTTGTTTTCTTTAGGGAGGATTTGCAAAATGCTATGAAATCACTGATGTCAAATCTGGAGCTGTTTATGCTGGGAAGATTATACCGAAGAAATTGATGACTAAACACAACCAAAGGGAAAAGATTACTCAAGAAATTGCCATTCATCGAAGTATGAATCACAAACATGTTGTTGGCTTCCATGGTTTCTTTGAAGATGATCAGAATATTTACATTGTGTTAGAACTCTGCCGGAAAAGGGTATGTATTGAATGTGGAAACAAGTGTTAATAATCAGGAGTTGTTTCAGAATTTCTGTACTTTTCCTTGTTTTAGTCCATGATGGAACTTCACAAGCGACGAAAGGCCCTAACCGAGCCAGAAACAAGATACTATCTCCGACAGATTCTTCTTGGAGTTCTCTACCTACATGAACATCATATTATCCATAGAGATCTGAAACTGGGAAATTTATTCCTAAATGATGATATGGAGGTCAAGATTGGTGACTTTGGGCTTGCTGCTAAACTAGAGTTTGATGGAGAGAGAAAGAAGCAAGTATCAATTCTTAATTTTGCTGATTTCTTTATCACAGTAAACAATTGGCTAACAGGCTGCAAATTTTCAGGACTCTTTGTGGTACGCCAAATTATATTGCTCCAGAAATTTTACAGAAAAGGGGTCACAGTTATGAAGTAGATGTGTGGTCCATAGGCTGTATCATGTAAGATTCTGTTGTTGTTGTTTTTTTGTGTTTTTTTTTTTTTTTTTTTTTTTTTTTTTTTTTTTTTTTTTTTTTTTTTTTTTTAAATGTCTATTGCTGTATTTGTCAGAATTTTTACTGATGATTTTGTTCTTTTTTGTTTGTAGGTACACCCTTCTTGCAGGAAAACCTCCATTTGAAACTAATTCCCTCAAGGAAACTTATGGGCGTATTAAGAGATGTGAATACGTTCTCCCAACCCATTTAAAGAAATCAGCATCATCTCTCATTAGCAAAATGCTTCAACCTGATCCTAAAGCTAGGCCTCGAGTGGATGAACTTCTGAATAGCAGTTTCTTTACTTCGGGTTGGTCCAAGCTGCTGTCTTCATCTTTAACTCAGCTACTTCAATCATGGTTTCTTGAAGATCTACAATTAATCATTTTTAACTTGCAGGGTACCTTCCACCACAGCTTCCTGTGTCTTGTCTTACAACTGCTCCAAGGTTTGACACCTTGGAGAATAAAAACTTACTGTCTCGCAAACCTCTCATTGAAGTTAATGGTTTGTATTTTTATCATCCAATCCATTGAAATTGTGTTTGTATCAAAGTATAAGTTGTTATTCATTGATTTCATTAGGAGGGGAAATTCAATCCAGTCCTTCTGGCAGAAAGCGTGGTGATGGTGGAAATCCCCGTGAAAGTATGCCTGCTGCTGGTGGACGAACAGTTGCATGCCCTACATTCAATTTCCGCAAACATCTGTCCTCTTTACGCTCTCAACTTGGTAATGTTCTGAAAAGTAATCCAGGAAACAAGGATGTTATCATGGGAGGTAAGTTTGATTCATGTGTTTCAGTATCATGGTTTGCATACTTAATGGAAACATTTATTTTCAACAAATGTACTGTTTACAAGCTTTTCAGTAACACATGGATTTGTTTTTATATCCTTTACAGATGAAATGTCTGATCCTGCAGCTTCACCCTTTGTATGGATTAGCAAGTGGGTTGATTACTCAGATAAATATGGATTTGGATACCAGCTGTGTGATGAAGGTGTTGGTGTTATGTTCAATGACACAACCAAATTAATTATGTTGCCTAATGGAAAGTAAGTATTCTTTAGTACTTTTTTTGTTTTATGTGTTTGTGCAAAATTTCATATTTTTTTGCTCTTCCAGAGATGTGCACTATATTGATAGAGATGGTTCTGAAAATTATTACACGGAAGAAAGTTTTCCTACAAATCTGGAAAAGAAAATGAAGCTACTAACGTACTTCAGAAGGTACATGAACGAGCATTTAGTGAAAGCAGGTGGATCTCTTGCTCCCAGAGAATGTGATTCACTTTCTCGAATACCTTACCTGCACACCTGGTTCCGCACACCGTCAGCGGTTGTCATGCATTTGACAAATGGAACTCTTCAGGTATGTAACCTTTGAAGAAGTAGTTATGTTTTTTATTTTTATTGTTTCATAACTTTTTAATTCTTTCTTGTCCGCAGATCAATTTCCTGGACCATACAAAGATAATCATGTGTCCTTTGATGGCAGCAGTAACATACCATGATGTGGATAAGAACATTCGCACCTTCAGGTTTTCATCAATTGAGTCAGGTGGATGCAGTCCTCAACTTGCTCAGAGTTTGCAGTATGCTTTTGAAAAGATCAATAAGATGATTACTTAGTCTTAGAGTGGAGTGAACTGTGATTCTTTAATTTGGGTTTTACTAAGACAAATGAATGACTTATAAATCAGATATTGCCATATGAGTTGATTACTCACTTTGTTGCGTAATTTGCTGATGGAAATTTAGCTTACTTACATACCAATTTTAAATAGTCTCTGATGTTTGAAGGCGAAGTCAGTATTCATTGAACTCTCATCTTCTGAGGAGCTTGTTGTCTCCATTATTATGGAGATGTATCAAATCGTTAAGAGATGCAGAGTTTCAAAGGAGTTTTTTGTTTTTTGTAATTGAAATCACTGCCTTTGACTTCACTTTTGTTAATTTAAAGTTTAGTGTGGGTAAGTATTGTTTAGGAAGTTTGTTTCTCCTATCGGATTAACAAACAAGAGTATTGTTTAAAAATCAAACCCTGCACTGTTTGCTGTTTTGTGTAATTGTGATAGTGTATTTGGTATCTACCAAACTGTTTTAGTATAAATCTATAGGACTTCTTTTATATTTTTAAATTTTTCTATTCGTGGCTGATGTTTTCTGTTCAAAACTGTTCAGAGACCTTTCAGTTTCACTTTTATTTGTTTGTAACCTGGAAGCATTCTGTAAATATCATCCTTTTTAAATAAACAAAAGTATTACTATTTTTAAAAAGAATGGTTGTTATTTCGGTACCAAGCATGGAGGAAATATTGAACTAGATAATAAATGTAATCACTCCAATATCTAATATATACAATTTATTTACAATTTTCTCCCTAAACTACAATTTTTAATTTCTTCAGTCACACACAACTTATTCAATATGAACAAGTGTCATTAGATAAGAACCAAACAGGTATTACACATGATACCCCCAACAAATGTGGTTAAGTCAAGATTAGATTCTATAAAAATTTGCTTTCCCCACTAGAGAATCTACTATCAAGGAACTGTGCCTTTTTGTAAATGGCTTTTTTCTGAGCATCATCAAAAACATTAGTTTTTAAGTCAGTATCTCTATTAAATGGACGACGTTCTTGCTTCACACCAGCCTTCTCTTTTTTCTGAAATGCCATAACAGAAGTTAAAAAGTTGTTGATATTTATTAATGTAAAAGTAAATTTATATTCTAAAAAGATAATAAATTAAATAGAACCCACCTTTTTCTCCTTCTCAATTTTCTTCTGATGAGCATCTAAAAGTGATTCCTTTGATCGCTTGTGTTTCTTTACTATAGCCTCCATGGATTTATCTTTACTTGACATAGTTTTTGACAAGGCTTCTTTCTTTACTTCTTCAGTGGAGGTTATACCAAGCTCAAACTGTTAAAAAGTTAAGTGAGAGTTGTAGGCTAATGCATGCTGAATGACAATCTATGACGAAACTGAATAAAATCTTTTAACTTACACGTCTTTTGGACTCTTCTTCTTTCCTTGCTTTATCCGCAGGAGTGTCAGTCCACATGGACCTATCAGCACCTTTCTCAGGTGCCCCTCTGGCACGGAAAGTGCGTGGCCCTAAGCCAAGATCAACTGTACCTTCAGGAGGCAGTTCAAGCATCCAATCCTCTCTTCTGTTAGCATCACTGCCAGGCAAGTCCTTCCAAACAAGTGAAAATTGATGTTAATTTTAACAATTTGGGTAGGAATTTATCAAACACACAGAAGTGGACTCAAAAAATTATAGAAACTTACCTTTTCTTCCAATTTGCGTTTTATTGCAGCAGCATTACGCTCCAACTGGGCTTGTACTACGTAGTTCTTCTCATTGCGTATCATTTCTCCAGGTAATAAAGGTCCAACAACCTCATCATCATCACTACTGACATCTCTTGCTTCTTCAGAGTACTTTGCAATATCTAAGCCAGGAGGGAGGGATGGGCCTAATATCAATGGTCTATTAAACTTAGGAGGCAACATTGGGCCAATATCAGCAGCATCCTCATCTGATTCCTCAGTTGCCTCTAGATGTGCAGGAATAGTTTGTCCAACTATGTTTGAAGTACTGGCTTCCCTAGACTGAAGGTGAGGAGGCAGTGCTGGACCTATACTGCTTTCACTCTTTTCCCCATCCCTATCGAATTCTCTCTTCAGATGAGGAGGAAGAGCAGGCCCTATAGAAAAGTTTTCTTCCTCAATTTGTGAAGTTCTGTCATTCAGACCAGGGGGCAATGCAGGCCCAATAGTATCTTTTGCCTTACTATGGTCTGATTTTATGAGATGAGGTGGCAGTGCTGGTCCTACAAGATCTATTTTATTTTCATTGATATTGAGCTCTGGTTCATCTTCAAATTCAGGGTACGTAAGATTTTCTGAAGATGATTGGAGTTTACTGGATTGATTTGAATTGGCACATAAAGCTAAGTTTTTACTTGATTCACCTGATTGCTCTTTGCTTGAATTGATGGGAAAACGTGGAGGTAAAGCAGGTCCTATTGTGTCGCTTTCCTCAGACCCTGACTCCTCCTTTTTACTTGTATCTTCCTCTTCACTATCAGAATTGTTTGATTTGTTTCCTCTTGTCCATTCCTGTTTGACATAGCTCTCGTCGTCATCAGATGACTCCTCGGTATCAGTATTGTAAGTTCTATCTGTTTTAGACCTTTTAGAGCGTTTCAGTGAGCTTGTATGTCCTTCCCTTTTTGCTGTCTCTAAATTTATCTTTTCTCTCTTCGATTGAACTCTTTCATCACTCTCTTGCTCTCTAGGCAAATGCCTATTCCCATATCTTTCATTTGAATATCTACTGGGTCTCTCCCTCTCTCTTCCTTTAAACTCATCTCTCCTACTCCTATCTCTTTCTCTGTCTCTGTCTCTTTCTCGATCTCTTTCTCTGTCTCTTTCCCTATCTCGTTCCCTTTCTCTATAACTCTTTCTATCTCTTTCTCTTTCTCTTTCCCTATCCCTTTCCCTTTCACTATACTTGTCTCTGTGTTTCCTTCTTCTTTCATCCTGCTCGTCATCATTCCTCTCTTCATCAAATGATCTCATATGAGGGGGCAGTGCAGGACCTATATCTCGTGATGACATGTTGAAGGATTCTGGAACAAACATTAAGCGTAAGAAATCAAAATAATGGATGTGTTGGCTTGTACAAAGGCTTTCTGATATCAGAAATTTTTGTCATAATAATTCTGTTTATTATAACACTTAAAAAACCACAAGGTCAGTTACAACCATAAAATAATAGTGAACGATAGGCTATAGGAAACAAGAGAAATAATCTAATAAAATAAATGATTGAGATGCAACAGCTCATTTTCAAAATTCAAAGCAGCATTAATGGGCCATTGGCCATTATGAAAATAATAGAAAGAATATTTTCTATTGTTATTTCTTTAAATGCATAACAACTATAGTCAATAAATTTAAACATGAGTAATTTTTGAATAATTTCAAACTCTTTTGAAATAACAATGTTTTCAATGCTATTTGTTTAACAAATTATGTGAGTAGAATACTGAACTTTGTAGAGGCATGAGGGAAACACGGAACCATTCTAACTTTTACTAATCAACTAAGCGGAGTTTCTAGCTTGAAAATTATGTTATAGTACCTTGACTTGTGCTCACACTTCTCTCCTTGTACTGGCTAACATTTTCTTAATTTTTTTGACACTGTACTGAATAGATTTTAAAATTCCAGCTGTTAAAATTCCTTTGAGACTTTGTCTGACGCTCGAAGCCCAAACTATGTCTTCAAGTCTACTTTGCAATATTGAACTACATTCCGGATCATGAGCTACAGCACGGAGAACATCTTCTGTATCTTGACGTAGATTCCCACTACCACGATTCCAGAACCGCACAAGTGCTCTTTGAGGAGCTCTTGGAAGTTGATTTAAATGGTGTAGCTTAGCAAGAGTGCCAGGATCTTGACAGCACAGCCCTGTTTCCTGAACATCCATATAATCATGAAGACTCTTGATAATTGGTCGGTATATTTCTTGGAATAGTGCAAACTGTGGTTCCAAAATATTTTCAACCTTGTTTTTGTCTTCCCCAAATGTCATACGAAAATCACCACGATACGACAGTTCTATTATAGTCCTATATAAAAGCTTCTCTGTGAAATGTTCAGGCAGCAGTAGAAGAGCACAATGAACAGCACTATGAAGATTTTTCTGGAGTGCAGAACGTAGTTCTGAATCACTAGTCGGTCGCACAATCTGGACAGGTTTATGCAATCGGCCAGCCAAATAAAGTTCACTCCAGTCTAGAAGGTCAGATACTAAAGACGTTTGAGAAACAACACCATATTTAATCATTACATTTTCTGAGGGAATTGGCACCAGAGTGTTGAAATACACCTTAGCACCCCAATGATCTTGGTAAGTGGCAACAGAGCCCTCGCCCATCCACTTGAGGAAAGAATAATGACTTGGGTTCATTTCGATATTTTTTCTGTGCCAGCTTAATGAGTCATTCACAGCAAAAATTAGATCAATCATGTTCGGGTTCTTGGAGTTTGATCCAGATTGTTTCACAACACCAGATCCGTAGGCAAAGCAGAAATTAATGTCAGGTGGGAATAGTGACAAAATTCGCGTATAAAAAGAGGGCACCCCAACAAGAGCCTTGGCGACAGCCATCGTAAGTCCTCTCTTTGAACGTCGTCGAAGAGTGACTAGAAGGAAAGCATACAATGACTATCTGTTTGGCAAATGCCAATTTTATGTGGAAAACATAACCTAACTTCCTCACCTACGCCGAACACTGCCGCCGAACAGACGAAGACGGGACGAGTGAAGACGAGGCAATCTTGTTTTTCTCTTTTGTGTGTTTTTTTTCTTCCAAGGTTAGTTCTTTGTTTTGATGTTCTTCTTTTCACCTACTGTCAACTGTCAGAAGGAGAAAGGCCAGGGGGAGGGGGAGGCAGGGGGATGCGTTATTTGAACAATTCGTACTACGTTTGAGCACCGTGCACCGAGCAATTACGGGAGAATCCTGGAGTGTCAGCTGGTATTCGTCTTTTCCCCTAGTTTTTACTTTAAGGCCGTATTCCGCGCTCAAATGTAAGCACACTTCTATCTTTAATAATATCTACACAGGATGTTTCTTCTGTGAACTATTTCCCTTCATTTTTCCTGTATAGAACTTCAAAGATGGATGGCAACAACCCACAAGATTTCAAAATATTTCAAGATAGTGTTGACAATTGTTCTTGGGCTACGATTTCTATAAGCAATGAGGTAGGAACTTCTCTAGAGCTGGATAATTCCGATGATGTTGAAGAGAGCCTCGACGATACCCTCCCCATAGAAGAAGTTGAAGAGTTGGGTGGGAAAAATAACAAGTATTTTGTGGAACATACCAATATTAATGGTATATATCAGTCTACCAATATGTTACCTATAAGAGCTATGTCAGCGTATGCTGGAGAAAGTCCAGCTCCTAAAGATATGAGAGAGTTTCAACCAGTGTATTGTTCTTCCTCAATCCAATCAGACTCAGCTGGTTCAAGTAAAGATAGTTTTGAATTTAGTCCACCATGCTGCTCCAGCAAACTTGATAATCAGTTGAAGTCTAGCAACTGTGGGATAGCTCAACATACTAGGGATACCCAACAAAATCCATTTGCAAACCACCACGCTCCTATCATTCGAGAAATTGCAAAGTTAAACCCATGCTTTGGACCACTACATAACATGAGGATGGGAAGTGCAGAATTTAAACCTAAAAAATGTTCAACCGCCCTCAGTGAGTCAGAATTTCAGATACCCTATGCTCCAACGGGACAGCAGGAAAGTTCGATATTTTTTGCACCGCTGCGCTGCTCAACAGGCATTACCAGGTCTGCTTCAATGAACCACGCATTGCCATCCGCCAAAGCAGACTTTGCTCCTCATCGATGCTCAACCGGCTTACAAGACAACTCCACTGCATTTATACCATTAAGATGCTCAACTGAAAACAATGAGTCTGCCATATTCAACCCCATACTTTCTTCTACTGCTACATCAAATGATGAGAGTAATATTCCGGAATTTAAATATTTGAGGATGGGAAGTGAAAAACGCTAAACAAAACGGTTTGATTAAATATGTACAAAATTAATTGTGTGTGTGTGTGTGTTTTTCAAAAAATTAGAGATAATCTTTGTATGTTTCTTTTTTATCAACATTTTATTATTTTATGGAGAGATGCAATGTATGTAAATGAATTTTAATAATAAATAAATGAGCGCGTACCGAGCGGCGCGATTCAAACCCTGAAGCGGGCTTTCAGCTATATTTACATGATCTCTTTCTTATTAAATTTCAGCACAACTTTGCTGTTGCTGCAAATATTATTCAACCGGTAGACGGCTTGTTGAATGGGTTGCCTACCCGTTCTTCCCTCAAGGCGTCAGGCTAGGCTTTGGTTATTTCGATAGACTTCACCTTTTTATCTCAAGTGAGGCTCATCCAGTTTTATTATCCCTAAAGAAATCACGTAAAGAGAGTTTTCTCCTAGTTTTTTTCTCAGCAAAAGAAGACCGCAAAACCAAAACCACCAAGTCCGCGTCGCGTGTTGCGTGTTGGGACTGTAGAACGCACTATACCCCCCACCCTCAAGACGTTTGCTGGTTTGCTGCTGCTGCTGGCATCAACATCCCACCACATGAACACACCCTCACATGTTATGGTTCGCATTCAACTTTAACCTTAGCAACTTCTTTTCTGCCGAGATTTGAGAATTACTTCAACGTACAACGAAAAGAAGAAATTACGTTGATTTGAAGTGCTGTTCTCAATAATCGAACCTCTGCAGTGCTTGAGGGCGTGATAATGTTTCTTCAACTCAAGGGGAAACCAAACTTTGTTAAATAAAAATAAAAATGTTCAGAATTTACAACGGCGTTAAATGGATGAAAATTATAATCTGCAGCGCATTTTGCGCGACAATAGGTAAGAGGGTGAAGAGAGTAGTTACTTTCTTCTTTTCATGATTTCTAAATGTTTAGTTATATTTTATTCTGTGCTGTCTTATATTACGAACCTCTCCTCTCTGTTATTGAACACTCAAGTTTGCTTTACTTCCCCTCTGTACTTTTCAGCATTATGTGTGTACCACAATTGGGTTCATGCCAGAGAAGTGGATATGTTGGAGGATAGTGCCCTGAAAGTGCACAGGAAAAGCAGGCATTACAGAGATGAACTGAGTTATCAAGAAAGTATAACGGATGGAGGACCCGAAAATTTGCCTGGTAAAATGAAGACTGATGAGAATATACTAGATCTTGAGGAAGCTAAGAAAAAAATCAGAGAATTGGAAATGCGAATAAAACAATTGGAAGGAAGCACAACACGGCGTTTCCCTGATGTAAAATTTCTTAATTATCGTACAAGAAAACGAATATTGGTAAGTAGTCTATCTGTTGTGAAGGAGGCCTATCTTAATTGTTACAGTCATTATCATAATTTTTTTTGTTACAGATAACAGGTGGTGCTGGATTTGTGGGATCACATCTAGTGGATCAATTGATGATGGAGGGCCATGAAGTAATTGTGGTTGACAACTTTTTTACTGGGCGCAAAAGAAATGTAGAACATTGGATCGGTCATGAAAATTTTGAACTTATACACCATGACATCGTCAACCCTCTTTTTATTGAGGTGGATGAAATTTATCATTTGGCAAGTCCTGCATCACCTCAACATTACATGTTCAACCCAGTTAAAACAATCAAGACAAACACTGTTGGCACCATTAATATGCTAGGTCAGTGTGTGGTGCCTTATGTTATCAATTCATATTAACACCATAAATTAGTTTTGTTTCACCTTCACCATGTTTTCTAAAATTTTGTTTCGGTATTAAGACTTTTTGTTTTATTTTTAAGGTCTTGCTAAGCGTGTTGGTGCTCGAGTGCTCATTGCAAGTACTTCAGAAGTCTATGGTGACCCAGAAGTGCATCCTCAGCCGGAAACATATTGGGGGCATGTAAATCCTATAGGTATAACACTGATCTAGAAAATGTCATTCTTTACCAAAATGAATCAATATATTTTATTTAGATTTGATCTATTTTCTTATCCTACAGGTCCTAGAGCATGTTATGATGAAGGCAAGCGAGTTTCTGAATCTTTAAGCTATGCTTACGCTAAGCAAGAAAAAGTTCAAGTAAGAGTAGCTAGAATATTTAACACGTATGGACCAAGGATGCACATGAATGATGGCAGAGTCGTCTCCAATTTCATCTTGCAGGCTCTCCGAAATGAACCCATAACTGTTAGTAGACATCATTACTTTTCTTGAATTGTCTCTTCCTTAACATTATACTCACTTCAAATTTTTTCCTGAAGATTTATGGACATGGAGAGCAAACAAGAAGTTTTCAGTATGTCAGTGACCTTGTAGAAGGCTTAGTATCTCTGATGGCATCAAATTATTCAATGCCTGTCAATCTTGGAAACCCTGTGGAATATGCTATTAAAGGTGGGTAATTACTATTTGCATGTATTCATGTTTCCTGTTAAGGCAAGTGACCAATTAGTTTGGTTGCATATCAATTGGTATGCCAAAGACAAAAGATTTACTTTGACTGTTCTATAAATGCAGTAAATATTGTTGTTTCTTTCCCCTTTTCTATCTATATTTAGATTTTGCTATTAAAATACGAGATTTAGTCGGTGGAAATAGCCATCTAATTTATTCAGATGCGGTGGAAGACGATCCTCAAAGAAGAAGACCGAATATAACAGTTGCTAGGAAGCAACTGAATTGGCAGCCAAAAGTAAGTGTTGCAATCTTAATATTTTTCACAGAAAATGCTTTTATCACTAACAAACTTTATTATTCTTTGATTCTGTTTTATTCCAGGTTAGCCTTCAACAAGGTTTGAAGAGGACCATTGACTTCTTTCACAAAGAGCTTCTGCGCTCAAGTCACTCCAATCGCAATATGTTTCAGCCGCCAGAAATGAGCCTTGATAATGCTTTTCCCAGTGAAAAGGTCTCAAAGACTGTAGCCAACTGAATTGAAGTTTTCCTGTTGCAGCTGTGATGTAGGAATGTTCCGCTCTAGACTTAAGCAGAAACATATCGAGAACATACTTGTCTCAGTATTTTCAGTATTGCATTGACTTTCTTAGTAGCAGTAATAAGGTTTTTAGGTGCTGTCTTTTGGTTGTATTTTTTTGTCTGTCGAAAATATTGTTTCTTTTGCTAGTCATTGGGATTTACATAAATGTTACTATATCTAACTTTCTCTGGGTTGTTAAGGTCTTGAGTCTGCATTGTTATTAGTTTGAAATTTTATGGGTTCCTCATTTGTAGACAGACTTTCTCTCTAAAGTTATGATTCTGAAAGACTTTATATTGCTAAGAAATTGTTAAAAACATGCAGGTTTTGATAATTCTACCTAGGTATCTCATTGCTGCCTGACAGACTTCATGTAAGAAACAAATTAACTACAGTATTACCTGGTTCACCTCTTGAATCACGTGGAGGGTGTCCCATATACCTCGAGTCCTTTTAAAAAGTTACTGTATGGTGGTCGGTTGGGCGGTCTGGTCTTACCTACCGTTGCTCCCCGTGGTGCCTTATGGCCCCGAGCAAGTAGGCAACCTGCCCTCACGCATGGATTAGGAACAGAATAGCCTTTTTCAAAAAAATGAAAAATAAATATAAGAGTATGAGGCGTACAGGATACCCTGTAATGTGGTTTACATTATGACGAAGTAATTACCGGATCAAAGATGAGGTTTAGTTTACTCTTTGTAATCTAGCAGAAATTTAGCATGTTCCTAAAGTTTATCAACATCTTTTGAAAAATGTATGTATACTGCTCTTCTTGTTTCAATGTTGCTGTTTTCTGTTTTTTGTTTTATTTCTCTTTGCATGTATGTGATAGATAGATAGGTGTAAATTGCAAATTAAGTGCTAATCAATTTTTAAAATGATATTAATTAACAATTGAAAACATTTTAGATATAATCCATTGTCTTTAATTTAAGTCCCAAATAACTTGTTTGGGAAAACAAGTTCTGTTCACCTAGATTACATTTAACTCTCTTATTTTGTTTTTTCAATGTCAAAAACACTGTTTGCAGTGCCATAGTAGCATGCATCAATGGCTATGCATTTGGTGTCCATACCGTGGATGAAGATGAAAATTGTGATGATATTTTATATTCTATTTTTATGTGACTTGTGATAATTGTCCTATAAAATAGATCATTTATTAGTGACTGTTATTTTTAGGTAATTTTGTTGACATACGCACATGAGTGCTGTGTGTGATTTTGGGTTACTACTATGTGTTTTCTTGTTACAGATTACTGTGTTATATTTCATTGACTTCTTTGTTTATAAAAAAGAACTTCCTCTGTCATTGGCCTATATTTCTTTTTGTTTCTAGGGTCATTTTGTGGTTGAATTCCTTTTTATCTAATTTTGTTAATAAATGTCTCTTTAAAAAAAATGAAAAGAAAGGATCAAATTTGTACCCCTCCCTCCCCCTTTTCTCCCTTCTACAAATGGCAGTAACTGACTGTGCACGTAGCTATAGGTGAACGGGAACTCTCAGTTCTCTTTACAGCGGAACCACGATAGAGCAACATCTCATGGATTACTGTAATCCGATTTACGGGCGAGGCAGGTGATCGCGGAATGGGGGAGGGGCACGTGACGGGGACGGGCACGACGAACTGCCCAGCCATTCGGTCGCCGCGCGCGCGCGAGGGGAAAACCTGCGCAATCGCCCGCGATTGAGTTTGCGACCAGATGCGTGGGGCTGCTGTTGCTGCAAGAAGAAAATCGTGCGATACATACATACCGTGCATTTATTGATGCCGCCAAAACGCGCACGTCATACCAGGTGGCTGATTTACGCCGCGCACTTTCGTAGTTATACTTACTGTACGGCATGCACGGGTGCGGGTGGGTTGCCAACTCGCACTGGGCCATAAGGAGCCGTGGGTAGCTGGGATAGGCAAACCCGCCCGCACCCCTGCATGCGGTACAGTAGTAAAACTACGAAAGTGCGTGGCGTGAATCAGCCACCCGGTACATTTCCATCACCCGCAGCCGCAGACACTCGACATAGGCATAAGGCACAACCGTGGATGCCGTCGTAACATTCATCTGGGCTGCTCGCTGGCTGAGCCCCGGGGGCCCTGGTCACAGACCGGAGGTCGCGGCCAGGTGGGTCATCGCTCCGGTCCCGGGGTCCCCCACACACGGGTAACCAACGAGAAGTGGGATTAGAGAGGGCGCACGGCCCGCACGGGCGGAGGAGGTGTCGGATGAAAGAACTCTCCTCCCGGCTTATACGCGATGCAAGCGTGTCTCATTAATCGACAAGGGCCTCTCTTCTAAGGCGGACATAGCCAGTGGAGAGCCGAGCCGATATCGGAGGGGAACAGGCGAAAGCCATCGTTTCGATATCGTGGCCTTTTCTCACCGGGGGTGGCTCGCGCGGAAGCGTGACCGGAACCAACAGGCCCCGGGACGCAGCCCCGCTCGGCAGACGGGTCGAGCGTGCTGCCTATCTGCCGGTCGGTGGGCGCTCGCTCGGCTTCCTTCCGGGCGGCGCGCGCGCGGCCAGCAGCGCGGCGGGGAGCGCAGCAGAGAGGGTTGATGATGCGACCACGCGGCGGGTTGGGACTGCAGGCGAGGTGGGCAGGCTGTATGCATTCACACACCTTCTGCCTGAGTCGAGGGCGACGGGGAACAGTTATCAGCCCGCCCGCTCCTCCGACCGAAATGTGCTTATGACCTATCATTTTAGCTTCCCCTCCTCCTGCTTGACTTGACAGTCTTTCGTACATTTAGATGTTAAGAAACTTAACGTAAACGCTCTCCAAGATGCCAACCAAAGGTCGTCGATCGCATCTTTCGTTTCGAGTACTACCTCCTCCGTAGAGGCACCCAGTCAGTCGCACCAATGGGGTCTGTTCATTCGGGCGCTGAATTTGGCAGGCCGAAGGGGGGGAGGGAGGGGCCTACCGGGGCGGGCCGGCCAGGCACCCCACCTCGCCTCACCTCACCTCACCGGCCCAGCGCGGCCCGGCGGGCCTGTGGGCCTCTCTGGCCTGGGCCTCACCGTGGAGCGTGGCGTGGCCGTCAGTCGTGGCTGAGGCTTGGTGCCGGCTAGAGGGCCCCCGCTCCGCTCCGCCCCGCGCCGCCCAAGAGGAGGCTCCCTGCTCCCGCTCACAGCCCCGCTCTCGCCGTGCTCTCACTCGCGCCCGCAGCGCCTCGCCAGCCGGTCGGAGGTCGCGCCGCCCCGTCGCGCCGCGGTCGCTCGTACTATACAGCGTAGCGCGCGCGCGCTCTCCCGTGAGTCTCTGTGAGCGCGTGTGTGAACCGGAGGGTGCGCGACCCCGAGGGTAGAGAAGTGTCAAACGTGTGTGATCGCCCCGTCCAACGGGCTGCATATCCGCTGCAACCACCTGCATATCGTCGCGGCCGACACTACTTCACACATCGCGGACATCGCAGAGACAGGTAAAGTGAGGGGCGAGGACACTTGTCCTCGAAGAGTGCGAGTTAGCAGTGTTCCCTGTCGCTGTGACACGAGCAATCCGCGACGAGGCCCGCGCGAATATTTCGCACAGCGCCTGCACAGTGATGATCCGCGGCGTGCGACCTTTTCTGTTGTTGTCTCGGGTATTGAAATACCGACCGCAACTCATTCTAGCGTCTCGCTTGTCCCTTTCTTTCTCTGTGCCCCCCACTTTTCCTCATCCGGAGGGCGCATTGATTCCCTGCTCTCGCCCGTCGCCCGTCATGTCCTGCATGCCCTGCCCCCTCCTTTTCATCGCCCGGGCCGACGGGACGCGGACGGGCCGCCCGGACAGCCCGCCCCGCCGCCTTCCTTGTCCTGCGCCTCAATTGAACCCTGTCATCTCCTTCAACTGATCTGGCACCGCGAGCTCTTCCTGCGCGCGCTCGCGCACGAGTGTGTGTGAGACAGAGAGAGAGAGAGGGGGGGGGGGAGTGTCTTTCGAACGCTCATCAGTGAGTGCAGGAGGGCAGAGCAGCACGATAATATCCAAGGTTACCTGAGCGGCGCTGCCCTCTACTCCCCCTCCCCCTTCCCCAATCCCCAACAACCACCCGGTCGAGCCTGATGATGGCGCCTATACTTCTCCAGCGACGTAAGGTTGTGCTGTATGTGTATACTCCGTCTGACTCCGCCATTTCGTTTTTTCGTGTTTTGGGTGCGAATTTTCTTTTTTGTACGATTATTTTTCCTTGGCGTGCGTTCATTTTATTTTCTGGGTGTTTTTTTTCCTTCATACGCGCTCACTCACTCACACACTCGCACACATTCACGCCACTTCGAGACTCACACTCGTCCATCACAGACTCCCTCCTTCCTGGCCTCTCCTTCCCCCCTACCCTTCCCCTTTCGTCTCCTCCCCTATCCCCGACTCCCCGCGCACTCTTTGCTGCTCCATCTTTTGCGCAATTCGTATAGTCGTGGGGAAGAACGAGATGGAGAGTTGGAGAGAGAAAGGGTCGTGAAGGACAGGAAGAGAAATTATGAGAGTGTGGGGAAGTCTTCTCATTGCTCATCTCACCGCCGTATACCGCCGCGCCAATCCGTCTGTCACACCTTCTTGTTTTTCTTGTTTTCTTTTTGTTGTTGCTCGGGAGGAGGAGGTCAAAGCTTAATCGAACGTCACATAAAAAGAGCAACGCGAACACCACACACTGTTTATTGTCGGTATTTTCTTTTTCCAACATTAACAACATTTTTATGCATCTTATTATTGGGAGGAGCCGGCAAAAGGAAGCCAGGGGCGCAACTCGGGGGCGCGGGGCTGGCGGTCCCGGGAGGTGTGCGCTGGCCGCAGCTGTAGGAATACACACAGTGCACACACACACACAGCACACACACAGGCGCACGCCGAGATGGCGAGACTAATCTTTTGTTGAATGCGCGGGGGGTGGCGAGCCGACAGCATCGTGGACCGCACAACAGTATGAGGAGAGGAGAGGGAGGGTGGGAGGGTACAGGGCAGAAAACAAACTGCACGATTCCTGATGAATGGGACGGGGAGGGGGGGGGGGGTCTTTTTTCCGGTATACGGTACGGTTCATTTTTTTTCTGTTTCTTTTTATGCATTCTCATTTTTATTTCTTCTTCCTTTTACTTCCCCGGTGGTGGCTCCATACACAACACTTCGCTAAGCCGGCGCGCAGCATAAGCGACCTTTTCCTCGCGCCGATTTCACGGATGAGCACGCGAATGGGGCGCGCTCCCGGCGTGCTAGGCTAAGCCACCCAGCTCAGCGACACCCCGCCGGAGCCGGACCGGGCAGAAGTGTTTTTACCACTGTTATACAACTTTGCCGTTGATCGGCCGCGTTTTGCAGTGCTGTTGCGGGGTGCGGCCGCCGCGGTGTGTGGCTGGCAGCAGTAGCGCCGCGCTCCGCGCCCCCCGATCGCGCGCCGGGCAGAAGCAAACCGTCTCCATGAAAATCAATAGTCACTTACTAATCAAATCACCTGTCCTGTCCGGCTGGAGAGAGCCTCGGTGCGGAGGAGGCCGCGGGCCAGCAGGTGGGCGATGAGGAGGCCGTCAGGCCCGCGCGGCCGCGCCGTGGGCGATGGGGCGATAGGTCAGAATGGATCGTGGCGGGGCGGGGCGGGGCGGGGACTGTGCCGGGGATAAACGGGTCGGCGAGGCCTCAACTTTCAAGGTCGGGCGAGGTCGAGAGGTCGAGAGGTTGGGCCGAACGGCAAAGGGCTTTGCGAGACGGGGGCAGCGCGGAGCGGGTGGGGCTGCGCAAGGCTGAGCACCGCACCGCACCACCACAACCAACCATATCCCCATAGCGAGTGTGAGAGCGATAGAGAGAGCGAAAGATACAGAGTGAGAGATACTGAATACTAAAGATGGAGGGATAGAGGGAAGGGCGCAGCCGGCGTGGTGCGCCCCCGGGTAGTAGGCAACCCGGATGCGCGCCGGCGAGCGGGTGGCCTATGCGCCTGCCTGCCGGGGCCGGACGGGGCCGGACCAGGGGTGCGTCTTCTCCTCAAGAGTCGCCCCGCCCCGCTGCTTCTCGCCAAACCCCCTCTATACCCGGGGGCCCGAGGGTTGGCCGCGCGGGGTCGCGGAGGGGG
>NW_026267245.1:748309-752248 GCF_000697945.3 Frankliniella occidentalis | reverse complement strand
CCACCCCCACCTCACCCCGTGTCTCGACTTCACCCTGTGACTTCTACCCGTGCAGGCTACTTCGGCAAGTACTTGAACAAGTACAACGGCTCGTACATCCCGCCCGGTTGGCGCGAATGGGGAGGGCTCATCATGAACTCGAGGTACTACAACTACTCCATCAACTTCAACGGCGAGCGGATAAAGCATGGTGACGACTACCACAAGGTGAGCAGGGGCGCTTCGCCACGCCGAGGATGCGACGCTAGCCAGGCGCGGAAACGTTCGGCACCCATCAGACCTGATCTGCCACATGCACGCGAGGTGCATGCGACAGAGGGACATTAGGCGACATATGGCGCAATGTTCCCTCACGTCAGCGTAGATGAACAAAGCCTCCGGGTGGAGTCATGGCCGATGGGTGGCGAACGTTTTCTCTCGCGTCGCCTTGCACGAGTATCGTGGCTGAGGGGACGTTCACTGGGGGGGACACCTTGACATATCGAACTTTAACTCCGGCAGGACTATTACCCCGATCTCATTGCCAACGACTCGGTCAACTTCCTGCGCGAGTCCCGCCAGTACTTCCCCCGCGAGCCATTTGGCCTCGTCCTCAGCTTCCCCGCGCCGCACGGCCCCGAGGACTCGGCCCCGCAGTACAAGGACATGTTCTTCAACGTCTCCACACACCAGTAAGTGTTGAGCTTTGAGGTTCCGAGAGCCCCTGTCATGCTTGGGGTAGGCAGCCCACCCGGCGCTGCAGCGGGCAAGGCGGCCTACCACGGCCTCCCCCTCCTGGCTCTGACTCCCCCGGCCCACTCTGTTGCAGCACGCCGACGTACGACTACGCGCCCAACCCGGACAAGCAGTGGATCCTGCAGGTGACGGGGAAGATGAAGCCGATCCACCGCGAGTTCACGGACCTACTGATGACCAAGAGGCTGCAGACCCTGCAGAGCGTGGACGTTGCGGTGGAGCGGGTCTACAACGAGCTGGAGGCCATGGGTGAGCTGGACAACACCTACATCGTGTACACGTCGGACCATGGCTACCACCTCGGCCAGTTCGGGCTCGTCAAGGGCAAGTCATTTCCCTTCGAGTTCGACGTCCGGGTGCCGTTTCTGGTCCGTGGGCCCGGTGTGGAGGCAGGCGCGGTCGTGGACGAGATCGTGCTGAACATCGACCTGGCGCCGACGTTCTTGGACATGGCGGGTGTTGTTGCACCGGCGCATATGGACGGCCGGTCGTTCCTTCGCTTGCTGCAGCTGCGCGGGAGCCGAAGGCGCAAACGCCTGCGCTGGCCGGACACCTTTCTCATCGAGAGGTAAAAGAACTTCCCTATTGGCCGGACCGGAGGCTGGCCCAGACTAACGCTAACGTCACCCGCGCTCCTTGTTGTTTCCTGTTTACAGCAGCGGGAGGCGTGAAACTCCGGAGTCCGTGACTGAGGCCAGGCACAGGTGGGAGAGTTTCCAACACAAGTCGATGGGAGGAAACACCAGTCTAAGTTCGCCTTCGTCAAGCACCACAGCAAGACCGACGACTGCTGCGGCTGATACTAGTCACGAAGAGGACGGATCCGAGGAGGCGGCCAACACCGACGAGGAGGAGAACGAGGAGGATCAAGAGGAGGAGGAGAATGATAATGACGATGACTCAGTGAATCACAAAACAAATAACTCATTAATGAGATCGCCTCAAGAGGAGTTTCTAAGCCGTTCCCGTAAGTCAATCCATCCAGATTAAATTTTTTTTGTAAGTCTATGTCTACTATCATAAATGCTACATTTGATTTTTTGCCAATTTCTTATTTATAGAGACTGATTTGCAGCTGGACAACCGAGTTGTACCTGTTCTTCACCCTGCAGAGCACACAACTCCATCAAAACATGAACGCTTGGCTTTGGAATGCAAGCGCCCTGAAATGCAAACTCCGTGTCGGTTTGGTCAAAAGTGGCAGTGCATTATGGAGGGAAACAGGTGGCGCAAGCACAAATGTAAATTTGAAGGATCTCTTCTATTCCGTTCCTCTCTCTCACGGGACACTAGTGGAGGCAAGAGATGTGCTTGCTTTACTCCAACAGGCATACTCTACACAAGATCTGAACCAGAAGATAGACACTCTCAGAAAGCTTCATCCAGGTAAATGTTGGGAAATACAAAATATTGTAAAAGACATTAGCTTTCATATGATCTAATTGAATTTAAACATTACATTTATGTTTCCTTGGTATTTAGGAAAGACAAAGACAGTAAGAATTTTAAAATAAGATTTGGACACCTTGCACAGTCAGAGGATGTTTTATCAACTCATCGCTGGAAACGCAACACAGCATCAGCCTACATCAACCCCACCCAAAGTCTTCATATCTCACAAGGGCTGGCTGAGCGATTTCAATCAAGTTTCACAAGAATTAATCGTTCAAAACGACAAACTCTAGAGCCCCTTGATCATGTTGTCACCATTATGGAGGACATCAAGAAAGAAATGCTTAGTTTGGAGGTATGTGGTTAAGTTGTGCAATCACATGTTCTATTAATGATTTTTTAACATCATTATTAAATATATTTTAACTCCACAGCAAGCTTCAGCTAAATCAAAAACAGATGATCTGCTAGTAGATGAAGACAGAAATAAGACTGCAGCAACACCAGATTGCACAGTACAATCAGCTGGTGGTGTAGATTGTAAATATGCAGAGTACACAGATCCAAAAGTATGGAGAGCTCACAGAGAAAAAATTGATGAACAGATACGTAATCTGCGTGCTCAATTAGAAGGTCTCAAGGTATGGTTTTACTCATTACCCAGTCCTTGCTCATATAGTACAATATAAGTTTATAGCTTGTATATGCAAAACACTGTGTGTTGTTATTATACAGGAAATTCGAAGGCATTTGAGAGAGAAAAGGCCACATCTATCCACTTCTCACATGGAGGCTAAAGATGATATTGGTAATGGAGAAAATTTCAATGGCAAATCACAAAGTTCATGGCATCTCAAGCATCACAATCATCGCCAGCACCATGGAGAGAGTCACAATCATCGAAGGGGTCGCCCTAGCCAAACTAACATAAGTACCCACATCTCCCAGGATTCAATTAATAGTTATGCTACTGGGAACAGGTCAACTACACTCAGTACATCAGATTCCTCTTTGACTCAAAATTTAAAGCAAAACCAGCCAATTGAAAGAAATTTAGAAAATAGAAATACTATGACTAATGGATGGGCAACAGATCCTAACTCTGGACAACCTTGGGCTGTCGGGATTACTCCAGGGCTATCCTCTACAAATCCGAAGAGTAAGGTAAGGACTATCGGCATGATGGAAGACTTTTCACTGAGAAAAGAAGAAACAAAACAGTGACGTGTATTCATTCTAACTTTATCTTGAGGTGACCTGTGACCTATTAATAACATTCAATTTTATTTCAGACCTTAAATAAAAGTGGAATGAATGCCTCTCCAGGAAGAATTGATGTTACAGTAATACGGCCAGCTGGTGGAAATAGAAAACCGCTAATTCCAGTATATGAATCACACGAGCAGCATACCTGCTATTGTGAACCTGATATGTATGGATAGCTTTACATATTATGTGTAGATTCAAAAATTTAAACAAAGTTTAATGTATTTTATATTTTTTAGGTCCCCAAAACAAAAAGAAAAGGAAGCAGCTCGTCGTGATCGATGGAGAGTCAAAGAGGAACGTTTGAGAAAAAAAGAGAGGAAGCTTAAAAGAAAGGCAAAGATGGAGAAAGAATGTTTATCAGAACGCATGAATTGCTTTAACCATGACAATGATCATTGGAGAACGCCACCTTTATGGACATCTGGTCCATTCTGCTTTTGCATGAATGCCAATAATAATACATACTCATGCATCAGAACAATAAATGTTACCCATAATTTCCTTTACTGTGAATTTGTCACAGGTCTCATCACTTATTATAAT
>NW_026267245.1:745271-748259 GCF_000697945.3 Frankliniella occidentalis | reverse complement strand
CCCCCCCATCGCCATGGTCGCTGACACAGCCCCCCCCCATCCGTCTGCGCCGATTCTCCTTCCAGGACGGCGTCGTGTTTATGGCGCCAGTAAAAGACTCGCACTCACTCACTCCCTCACTCCTCCGAATCACTGCTCAGGTCGTAAACGCTTCGACTCCCCCTCACCTTTTCCCCAGCCCATTCCCTTGTTCCACCACCCTGCCCCGCTCCGCCGCCGCGGCTGTGCCACATGTTCATCATTTGCACCGCATCACTTTGCACGGGCAGATGCGTCGTTGCGTGCAAGAGGTTGTCAGCGAGCGTCGGTTCCGTCGGCGACATCGGCTGCGTCCCCGTCAGCCGTTTGTGTAGTGTGTTCTACTCTGTCTGTTTTTAACGGTCCCGCCGTCGCTGCAGCGGTGTGGCGGCGAGGTTAGGTCTCGGATTAGGTTCCGCCCCGCGGCCGCGTACGCCTGCCCTTGCGCTGGAGCGTGCACCATGAGCGAACTCGCGCTCGCCCGACGACCTGAACCTGAACCGGACCAGCGCGCGGCGTCGGCAGCGGCAGCGCGTGTGAAACAGGTACCCGCGGCCGCGGGCCCGCTTGGTACCCGCCGGGACCCGCCGAGCCGCTCCCGCTCCCGTTGCCCTGATTACCGAGGGGAATTAGTGAACAGCTCATGGGAGCGACAGAACCCGGCACCGGCACCATCGGGAGGAAGACGAGAGAGAGAGATAGAGGAGAGTTAGACCGCGGAGAACGGCAGGGAACGAGAGAGGGGGGGGGGGAGAACATGCAGGCCAGGCTAGAAGGGCGATTCCGCACAGCGCTTTCGTACTCTCCCGTCCTTGTCGCACTCACAGGACGCCCCGCCACTGGGTGCGAGAGAGAGGGCACGAGAAATCGCTGTGCGGAATCGCCTTGCTGGCCAGGCCATTTGTGTGGAAAGCAAGGAGACTTCGGGGTGACGTCCTTGGCGGCGGCGCCACCACGGCGGCGCCACGCGGTCTAGGCGGTGGGGCCGTGCTGGGCTGCTTTGGGCTGGGCAGCGCTGGGCAGGGCAGTACACCAACGCGCACGCGATGAGTCACTGCGAGCCACTCCTCATAGCGGCGGCGTGGCAGCTGCTGCCCATAGGGTGCGGCCCCACGGCTCAAGCTCATGGACAGCGCCGGCGCCGCGCACGACTTGCGGCCATTTTTCGTTCATTTCTAGACGGGACTGGCGCTATCCACTGCTCCTCCAACTGTCGAGTTCACATGGAGAGGGATTTTCAAACCTCATCTCTGGGAGAAATACCAGGTGGCTAACTCATCAGTCCCGTGCACTTTCGTAGTTATATGCTGTACCGCATGCACGCGTGCCGGCAGGATGCCTACTCGCACGGGGGGCAGCGGGGGGATATGCAAACCTCAAAAGTGCGCAGCGACCATGGCTCAGCCCATGGCTCATCCCCATCGCTCAGCACGGCACATGGCTCAGCACATGGCTCAGCCCTGCTCCTGGCGCCCATGGCTCAGCCGCCCGTGCTGCTCTCCCTTTACTGCTGGGCCCGTTATCGGGGCTGCCGCTGCTCAGGTGTCTCAGGCCCATTAGGCCCCGGGAGACGTGGCGTGGCGGAGGGCAGCGGCGGAGGAGACGGTGTGGAGGGGAGGCAAAGGAAAGGAGTAAGCCGTGAGTAAGCTGCTGCTGTGCTGAGGCGCCAGCGGCGCCAGCCTCATTCTCCGAGCCGCTCAAAGGCTGCGGTCGAGGCTAGCGCCACTAGCGCCCCGGGGGTAGGCAACGCGCTGGGCGCCCCCGCCGGGTGGGGCTGCCCGCCCGGAGGGCTCCTCGCAGCAGCACGGCCCAAGCGATGAGCGGACGAGGAGTGGGCTCGCCCCTTTAGAGCACAAAATTAGGTTCATTTGTCGACCCAGAAAGAAGAGGGAAAGGGGAAAGGGAAGGGCCGGGGGCTGGGAATGGTGCCGCGGGGCGCCGAGGGTGGCGCCTGCCCGTGTCCCATAGAGCCCGAGAGCAGCGCCCAGAGCTTCACCTTCCTTCCTCGGCTAAAGTGCTGCACCACTCCCCCCCCCCATCCCCCCGTCCTCTCCCCTTCCTCATTTCGCGAAACGAATAGGAGCAGCAGAGTCCCTCCCCCGGGTGGTGGTGCCCGTGGGTCCCCTTGCTCCGGCTCCGGTCCCCTTTGGGTCCCCTCGGGGGGGAGATGCTATGGCGCACACCCCTGTGCCCGGGCTCAAGCCCCGCTCGCTCCAAATTAATTTCGCTTGTTTTTCCTTCCGGAACGGGATGGGGCGAGGCGGTACTATGGTGGTTGTCAGACCCTCCTGCCCCATCTCTTTCTCTCTCTCTCTCTCCCTCGCATGTAGAGAGTATCTCTCTCGCCGTCTCTCGTCTCCATCACACACACACACACACACACACACACACACACACACACACACACACACACACACACACACACACACAGCGGCCTCCCATGGACCTCTGCGCGCATCCGCCATATACTCCGTCGCTGGAGCTCGTCGCTCACGAGGCTGGAGTACGTACGCACGTACGTACTCGGCCTCCAGCCGGCGGTGGATCGGGCCGCCGTGGGGACCGGGCCGGGCCAGGGCGGCGATGGGCTGATACGTTTTGACAACCTGTACGACGCGCAGCAGCGCCAGGCTGCGCCGCCCGCTTATCTGGATCTTCATTACGGGCCGGGTGTTGTGCCGGGCGAGGCGGGGCGGGGCGGAGCGGGGTCTGGTTCGGCGTCACGCTCACGTCCCGCCGTGTGAACGATTCGGCTGACGCAGGGCTGCCGCCTTGTAAAACTCCCTGTTTTTCATTATATGTTTTCTGCGCTACCAGCGGGAGCGGGGCTGATGCCTTTGCGCGCCGGAAATCTATAATGGAATGAAAGGAGTGGCGCGGCGCTCAGTCAGTCGTTGAATGGACCGGACTTCGCGGGGCGTGGCGGGGTGCGGGGCGGCCAGGGGATCCGGAGTCAGCCGTAGGGCTCCG
>NW_026267245.1:743898-745221 GCF_000697945.3 Frankliniella occidentalis | reverse complement strand
GTTTTTAGCCCGCCCTTCAGCTTTAGAAAAGCTATCTAGCGGGCGTATGCAAACGACCTCGTGTCTGTGTGTCTGTTCCACTAGAAGGAGATGTGCTAAAGACTTCAAATTTTTAGGGTATCTTAAGGTTCACTCCTAGAAAACCTGGCAACCACCCCTAAGGGGCTGAAATAAGGGGGCATCAAAGCCCGTGCGGGCGGGTTTGCCTATCGCCGCTGACCACGGCGCCCCACGGGTAGGCGAGTTCCACCCGCACGCCTCGGCCAGTTACTCTAGAAAATCGCGGCGAAGTTCATCGGCCACCTTGACTGGCCTCCTGATACAACTTTTAACCTTAGAGGCTTAAGCTATCCTTTCTAGTTTTAACCCTAGGCTATAGCCAATTTTTTGCGTAAATGGCGCTTAATTAGTGCAGAGTTTGAGAGTATGGGGGTGGGACGCATGCGTAGGCGTAGGCGAGGGTGAGCGCGGAGGAGCGGCTGGCGTCCTCTGCAGACTGTGGGGCGCCTCCTACACCTCGCCGGGAGCCGGGTACAGGCGCCCTAATCCGCAGGGCAGCAGGGCGTCCGGTCGGCGCGGCACGGCGCACGGCGGCGCACGGCGGGGCTCCGCTCCGGCCCGGAGCCGGATGGCGCCCACGACAAATCACCGGAAATGTTGGCCCGCCGTAACCCTCTCTTTCTCACGCACACGACTCTCTCTGTCTCTCGCCCACCTCTTCCGCTCGGCGTGCGAGAGCGAGCAGCCGACCAGCTCTGCAAACAGGTGGGAGACGTGTCCGGTGCATCCTGGCGGACAGCACGCCAGCGAGCGGGGCCTGCACGACGGCGGTGCGGAGCGGTGTGCCGCGTGGGCGTGCTCGCGTGCGTGCGTGCGTGCTGGCGGAGGTGTCGCCGCCGGAGAGCTCTCGCCCCCGCCGCGCCGCCGTCCCGCGCGCGCCCGTCCGTGTGGCGCGGCCAGCGGCCACGGCCTCTCTTCTCTTTCGGGGAACGCTTCCACGCCCCTCCCGCTACTCCCCCCTCTCTTCTTATTCCACTTACGGGAAGCCACCTGTCGGGTGGGTATCCAACTATGGCCTGCGGGTACCGTCGGGTACGGCCGGGGTACTTACTGGGCACAGCAGCGGTACGCACCGAGCGGTTCTGGTTCTGCTGCTGCTTGCTGCCCGTCGAGACAGAAACTGTACGGGGGGAAATGGAAAGAAATAAAAAGAAATTGTACGGTCCGTGTATGCGGGGTGGCGTTGGCGGCGCCGAGTCCTCGCTCGGCGCGTACGTGGCGTGGTCGCCGCCGCCCGCCCCCGGAGGCAGGCGTGGGAGCAGC